>NC_060175.1:94877720-94892720 GCF_021184085.1 Oncorhynchus gorbuscha
TCAACTGGCCTGGGCCCTAGGACCATGCCCCAGGACTACCTGACATGATGACTCCTTGCTGTCCCCAGTCCACCTGACTGTGCTGCTGCTCCAGTTTCAACTGTTCTGCCTTATTATTATTTGACCATGCTGGTCATTTATGAACATTTGAACATCTTGGTCATGTTCTGTTATAATCTCTACCCGGCACAGCCAGAAGAGGACTGGCTACCCCACATAGCCCGGTTCCTCTCTAGGTTTCTTCCTAGGTTTTGGCCTTTCTAGGGAGTTTTTCCTAGCCACCGTGCTTTTACACCTGCATTGTTTGCTGTTTGGGGTTTTAGGCTGGGTTTCTGTACAGCACTTTGAGATATCAGCTGATGTACGAAGGGCTATATAAATAAATTTGATTTGATTTGATTTGAGATCCTGCTTAATTTAAGTTACCAGCACAAAGAGCTGGTAACTGGTCAATGCAAATAGTCTGGGTGGCCATTTGGTTATATACCTGTTTATGTAGTAAACCACCTACAGGCTACTGTACCATCACTGAAAGGCTTAAGATTTGGTATCTCTCTCCCTAAATGTGACGGTATCTCTCTCTCCCTAAATGTGACGGTATCTCTCTCTCCCTAAATGTGACGGTATCTCTCTCTCCCTAAATGTGACGGTATCTCTCTCTCCCTAAATGTGACGGTATCTCTCTCAGAGAAATGTGACGGTATCTCTCTCTCCCTAAATGTGACGGTATCTCTCTCTCCCTAAATGTGACGGAATCTCTCTCTCCCTAAATGTGACGGTATCTCTCTCTCCCTAAATGTGACGGTATCTCTCAACTCTCAAAGTAACCACTAAAACAAATGTACTACTAACTAATGTTGTGCTTTTAGTTTTGCTGCTTTTAGTAATGCAGAGGTTGGGGACATTGCCCTGTGCAGGGTGCCGTCTTTCTGCTGAGAAGTTAAACAGGTGTCCTGACTCTCTGTGGTCACTAAAGATCCCATGGCACTTATCATAAGAGTAGGGGTGTTAATCCTGGTGTCCTGGCTAAATTCCCAATCTGGTCTTCATACCATCATGGTGTGTGTGTGTGTGTGTGTGTGTGTGTGTGTGTGTGTGTGTGTGTGTGTGTGTGTGTGTGTGTGTGTGTGTGTGTGTGTGTGTGTGTGTGTGTGTGTGTGTGTGTGTGTGTGTGTGTGTGTGTGTGTGTGTGTGTGTGTGTGTGCTTGCGTGTGTGTGCTTGCTAATCTTCCCCGGCTTCCTATTGGCTCCTTCATCCCCCTGCTCTGCCCTGTCCCCAGGTTTTTGTTGTGTTAATAATAATAATATATGCTATTTAGCAGACGCTTTTATCCAAAGCGACTTACAGTCATGTGTGCATACATTCTATTGTAGTGGTCCCGGGATCGAACCCACTACCCTGGGAGAAGACAGCCCTGCTCTACCAACTGAGCTACAGAAAGTCAACTTACCTGGTTAAATAAATAAAACAGGCCTAAACGTTAGCCAGCTATGACGACAATCGGACAGTCACCAATGATCGTTTTAAAAGGTCAACGACATGATTGTTTAATTAATATGGTTGAACTGTCATTGAGAAAAATATATAATGACCACAACAAACTATTTTCTACTGATGTCCTTTCACTGCGCAAGAAAACATCTCTCTCTCTCTCTCTCTCTCTCTCATTGATCCTATATGTACTGTTGTGCTATAATGGGCTATATGTACTGTTGTGCTATAATGGGCTATATGTACTGTTGTGCTATAATGGGCTATATGTACTGTTGTGCTATAATGGGCTATATGTACTGTTGTGCTATAATGGGCTATATGTATGTACAGGCCAAGACGGACCCTTTCATATGCAACTAGAAGGCTCTATGGCAGAAGCAACAACACATGTATTGCACTGCCATAGACACAATGTAAAACCAAAACATTTCAACAACTTATAGCCAACATTCTAGACCCCACAGACTCCCCTCCCAACGGTTCCAAATCAAATACCTGTTTATTACCTGTCCGAGCGAATCCTCACTGTCACTGTCTGTCACTCAGCACTCACTGTCTGTCACTCTTTAGGTGCACACAGTAGAGTAGTCCGTTTCTTAATGGTCCCTAATATGTAGTTGGTAAGGTTAAGTTGTCCTCTCCAAGCCTCTGCAACATCACCATCTCCTGGTCAGCAGCAGTTAAAACTACCTGACTCTGAGTGCCAACCAACACTATGCGGGCGTCAATAGATCCCACTGGAAAAATATAGATATCCACCGTGCTAAACAGGAGTACTGGGAAAGGATAGTTAGCAGGGTGTTTCACAGTCCTGAGCAGCATGGAGCCAAACTGAACTGACCAGGCCTGTGAGATGTAAATATCTATGTTTCTATGCTATGTCCCCCAACACTATGCTATGTTGCTATGCTATGTCCCCCAACACTATACTATGTTGCTATGCTATGTCCCCCAACACTATACTATGTTGCTATGCTATGTCCCCCAACACTATACTATGTTGCTATGCTATGTCCCCCAACACTATACTATGTTGCTATGCTATGTCCCCCAACACTATACTATGTTGCTATGCTATGTCCCCCAACACTATACTATGTTGCTATGCTATGTACCAACATTATACTATGTTGCTATGCTATGTACCAACATTATACTATGTTGCTATGCTATGTACCAACATTATACTATGTTGCTATATACCAACACTATACTATGTTGCTATGTCCCAACACAACACTATGTTGCTATACTATATACCAACACTATACTATGTTGCTATGTCCCAACACAACACTATGTTGCTATACTATATACCAACACTATACTATGTTGCTATGTCCCAACACAACACTATGTTGCTATGTCCCAACACAACACTATGTTGCTATACTATATACCAACACTATACTATGTTGCTATGTCCCAACACAACACTATGTTGCTATACTATATACCAACACAATACTATGTTGCTATGTCCCAACACAACACTATGTTGCTATACTATATACCAACACTATACTATGTTGCTATGTCCCAACACAACACTATGTTGCTATACTATATACCAACACTATACGATGTTGCTATGTCCCAACACAATACTATGTTGCTATGTCCCAACACAACACTATGTTGCTATTCTATGTCCCAACACAACACTATGTTGCTATACTATATACCAACACTATACTATGTTGCTATGTCCCAACACAATACTATGTTGCTATTCTATGTCCCAACACAACACTATGTTGCTATACTATATACCAACACAATACTATGTTGCTATTCTATGTCCCAACACTATACTATGTTGCTATTCTATGTCCCAACACAATACTATGTTGCTATACTATATACCAACACTATACTATGTTGCTATGTCCCAACACAACACTATGTTGCTATGTCCCAACACTATACGATGTTGCTATTCTACAGTGCCTTGCGAAAGTATTCGGCCCCCTTGAACTTTGCGACCTTTTGCCACATTTCAGGCTTCAAACATAAAGATATAAAACTGTATTTTTTTGTGAAGAATCAACAACAAGTGGGACACAATCATGAAGTGGAACGACATTTATTGGATATTTCAAACCTTTTTCAACCTTTTTCAAACCAAAAACTGAAAAATTGGGCGTGCAAAATTATTCAGCCCCTTTACTTTCAGTGCAGCAAACTCTCTCCAGAAGTTCAGTGAGGATCTCTGAATGATCAAATGTTGACCTAAATGACTAATGATGATAAATACAATCCACCTGTGTGTAATAAAGTCTCCGTATAAATGCACCTGCACTGTGATAGTCTCAGAGGTCCGTTAAAAGCGCAGAGAGCATCATGAAGAACAAGGAACACACCAGGCAGGTCCGAGATACTGTTGTGAAGAAGTTTAAAGCCGGATTTGGATACAAAAAGATTTCCCAAGCTTTAAACATCCCAAGGAGCACTGTGCAAGCGATAATATTGAAAGGGAAGGAGTATCAGACCACTGCAAATCTACCAAGACCTGGCCGTCCCTCTAAACTTTCAGCTCATGCAAGGAGAAGACTGATCAGAGATGCAGCCAAGAGGCCCATGATCACTCTGGATGAACTGCAGAGATCTACAGCTGAGGTGGGCGACTCTGTCCATAGGACAACAATCAGTCGTATATTGCACAAATCTGGCCTTTATGGAAGAGTGGCAAGAAGAAAGCCATTTCTTAAAGATATCCATAAAAAGTGTTGTTTAAAGTTTGACACAAGCCACCTGGGAGACACAACAAACATGTGGAAGAAGGTGCTCTGGTCAGATGAAACCAAAATTGAACTTTTTGGCAACAATGCAAAACGTTATGTTTGGCGTAAAAGTAACACAGCGCATCACCCTGAACACACCATCCCCACTGTCAAACATGGTGGTGGCAGCATCATGGTTTGGGCCTGCTTTTCTTCAGCAGGGACAGGGAAGATGGTTAAAATTGATGGGAAGATGGATGGAGCCAAATACAGGACCATTCTGGAAGAAAACCTGATGGAGTCTGCAAAGACCTGAGACTGGGACAGAGATTTGTCTTCCAACAAGACAATGATCTAAAACATAAAGCAAAATCTACAATTGAATGGTTCAAAAATAAACATATCCAGGTGTTAGAATGGCCAAGTCAAAGTCCAGACCTGAATCCAATCGAGAATCTGTAGAAAGAACTGAAAACTGCTGTTCACAAATGCTCTCCATCCAACCTCACTGAGCTCGAGCTGTTTTGCAAGGAGGAATGGGAAACAATTTCAGTCTCTCGATGTGCAAAACTGATAGAGACATACCCCAAGTGACTTACAGCTGTAATCGCAGCAAAAGGTGGCGCTACAAAGTATTAACTTAAGGCGGCTGAATAATTTTGCATGCCCAATTTTTAAGTTTTTGATTTGTTAAAAAAGTTTGAAATATACAATAAATGTCGTTCCACTTCATGATTGTGTCCCACTTGTTGTTGATTCTTCACAAAAAAAATACAGTTTTATATCTTTATGTTTGAAGCCTGAAATGTGGCAAAAGGTCGCAAAGTTCAAGGGGGCCGAATGTCTATAATATTCTCTCTACTAGTCCTTTTACAGTGATGTATTTACATGTAGTACCATAATGAAATGTATCACATATTTTGTACTACAATATTTAATGATTGTATGAACAACTACACAGTGAAACTATCGGTATCTTGTGTGTGGGTGATCTAAATGAATGTTACTATGGTATTTCTTGATAAATTAGTTATTTGAACCAATGGTTCTGCAAGTGCAAGGTTTCTTTAAAGATATGAATGCACAATGCAATGTTTTGAACATTGGGCAGCCTGTGTTACAAGTGATGACCATTTTGAGTTTTGTGTCTAGAGTTTTGAAAATTGACCACTAGGTTCTGAAATTAGTGCCAAAGTGATTGTAAACTGCAACGACGCTTCCACATGTGCATGAATTGTTTATGGTTCATTGAACACGCATGGAAACAGTGTTTAAACCCTTTACAATGAAGATCTGTGAAGTTATTTGGATTTTTACAAATTATCCTTGAAAGACAGGGTCCTGAAAAAGGGACGTATCATTTTTTGCATCCACGGAGTGTGTGTGGTGTGTGTGTGGTGTGTGTGTGGTGTGTGTGTGGTGTGTGTGTGTGTGTGTGTGTGGTGTGTGTGTGGTGTGTGTGTTTGTGCATATTCTGTGTTGGTATCTGTTGGGTGTGTGTTTGTATGTGTATGATGTGTTCGTGTGTTGAGTATGTATCATGTGTGTGTGTGTGTGTGTGTGTGTGTGTGTGTGTGTGTGTGTGTGTGTGTGTGTGTGTGTGTGTGTGTGTGTGTGTGTGTGTGTGTGTGTGTGTGTGTGTGTGTGTGTGTGTGTGTGTGTGTTTTGTGCATGTGTATCTGCGTTTTCTGTGTTAGTATCTGTTGGGTGTGTGTTTATGTGTATGCTGTGTTTGTGTGTTGAGTATGTTTCATGTGTGTGTGTGTGTGTGTGTGTGTGTGTGTGTGTGTGTGTGTGTGTGTGTGTGTGTGTGTGTGTGTGTGTGTGTGTGTGTGTGTGTGTGTGTGTGTGTGTGTGTGTGTGTGTGTGTGTGTGTGTGTGTACTCGCGATGTTGAATACAGTACTCACAGTGTTGAAGTTGTGAAACAGGCCCATGCTGTGTTGTGGTGGAGCTGTGTCCATGGGGAACTGGAGGAAGGGCTTCATATCCAGGTGTGGCTGGATCAGAGTGGGGGTCCGCAGGAACGCAGGCATCGCCCCCGTACGGTTTATACCTCCTACAGAGAGGGAGGGAATGGTTAAAATACACACACTGAATAGTACAGGCTCTTGTATGTCCTTGAAAGTGTCCTGGGATCCATTCTCCCAAACATGCCGATAATCTCCATCAACTGCAGCAAAGAAAATAGTGGGCTATAATAATTCACTCACTATCATATAATAAGGTTGCAACACACAGGCACACATTTGTGAATAACAGTCACATGTCACGTTAGGGACTGTCCTCTTAAAACCTTTCCAGTGGAAAAAGTGGGGAGAGAAACGAAGCCAGCATAGTGTTTCATTTGAAGGGGCTGCCAGTGTCAGGCAGTGGTTATGAAACATCTTCTGTCGACATCATTGTTCTTATCTCTCTCTCTGCCACTCTCTCTCTCTGCACCTCTCTTAATCTGTCTACCCCTTCTCTGCCTATCTCTCTCTCTTTCTCTGTCTCTCAGTTCAATTCAATTCAATGGGCTTCATTGGCATAGAAACATATGTTAAGATTGCCAAAGCAAGTGAAGTAGATAATATACAAAAGTGAAATAAACAATAAAATTGAACAGTAAACAATACACTTGCAGAATTTCCAAAAGAATAAAGACATTACAAATGTCATATTATGTATATATACAGTGTTGTAACGATGTACAAATGGTTAAAGTACAAAAGGGAAAATAAATAAGCATAAATATGGGTTGTATTTACAATGGTGTTAGTTCTTCACTGGTTGACCTTTTCTTGTGGCAACAGGTCACACATCTTGCTGCTGTGATGGCACACTGTGTTATTTCACCATGTTCCGTGTTTTAGGCACACTTTATGATATTTTGTGCTGTCATTTTGACCGGAATAAAAAGTGAGACTGTTCACTACACTCTGCTCTCCTGCACTTGCCTTCGCCTCCGATACACACTCCTAACATCACCCATTAGATTTGGGAGTTTATGAAAAACTGGGTTGTTTTCAAATTCTTTGTGGAGCTGTGGAATCTGAGGGAAATATGTGTCTCTAATATGGTCATACATTGGGCAGGTTAAGAAGTGCAGCTCAGTTTCCACCTCATTTTGTGGGGAGTGTGCACATAGCCTGTCTTCTCTTGAGAGCCAGGTCTGCCTACGGCGGCCTTTCTCAATAGCAAAGCTATGCTCACTGAGTCTGTACATAGTCAAAGCTTTCCTTAAGTTTGGGTCAGTCACACTGGTCAGGTATTCTGCCAATGTGTACTCTCTGTTTAGGGCCAAATAGCATTCTAGTTTTCTCTGTTTTTTGGTTAATTATTTCCGATGTTTCAAGAAATTATCTTTTTGTTTTCTCATGATTTGGTTGGGTCTAATTGTCTTGCTGCCCTGGGGCTCTGTGGGCTCTCTTTGTGTTTGTGAACAGAGCCCCAGGACCAGCTTGCTTAGGGGACTCTTCTTCAGGTTCATCTCTCTGTAGGTGATGGCTTTGTTATGGAAGGTTTGGGAAGCTTCCTTTTAGTTGGTTATAGAATTTAACGTCTCTTTTCTGGATTTTGATAATTAGCGGGTATCGGCCTAATTCTGCTCTGCGTGCATTCTTTGGTGTTCTGCATTGTACACAGAGAAAGTTTTTGCAAAATTCTGCATGAGTTCTTGGTTGGTGAGCGGTCCCCATACCTCACAATCATAAATGGCAATGAGTTCTATAAATGGTTCAAGTAATTTTAGCCAGTTCCTAATTGGTATGTCAAATTTGATGTTCCTTTAGATGGCATAGAATGCCCTTGCCTTGTCTCTCAGATCATTCACAGCTTTGTGGACGTTACCTGTGGCTCAGATGTTTAGGCCAAGGTATATGTCGTTTTTTGTGTGCTCTATGGCAATGGTGTCTAGATTAAATTTGTATTTGTGGTCCTGGCGACTGGACCTTTTTTGGAACAACATTACCATTGGTCTCACTGAGATTTACTGTCAGGGCCCAGGTCTGGCAGAATCTGTGCAGAATATCTAAGGTGCTGCTGTCCCCCTTGGTTGGGGACAGAAGCACCAGATCATCAGCAAACAGTAGACATTTGACTTCAGATTCTAGTAGGATGAGGCCCGGTGCTGCAGACTGTTCTAGTGCCCTCGTCAATTCGTTGATATATATGTTGAAGAGGGTGGGGCTTAACCTGCATCCCTGTCTCACCCCACGGCTCTGTGGGTAGAAATGTGTGTATTTTTGCCTATTTTAACCGCACACTTGTTTTTGTGTACATGGATTTTATAATGTCGTATGTTTTCCCCCAACACCACTTTCCATCAATTTGTAAAGCAATTTGTATGCCAAATTGAGTCAAAGTTTTTTTTGAAGAAAACAAAGCATGAGAAGACTTTTCCTTTTTTTTGGTTTGTTTGTTTGTCAATTAGGGTGTGCAGGGTGAATACGTGGTCTGTCATGCGATAATATGGTAAAATACCAATTTGACATTTGCTAGGTAAGTTGTTTTCACTGGGGAAATGTACGAGTCTGCTGTTAATGATAATGCAGAAGATTTTCCCAAGGTTGCTGTTGACGGATATCCCACGGTAGTTATTGTGGTCAAATTTCTCTCAACTTTTGTGGATTGGGGTAGTACTGTATACTACTTTATCACTGACCTCAACCCAGAGTCTCTCAGAGTGTTCACAGTCTGACACCCCTATCAGATCACAGCAAAATCACAGTCTACTTTAACAGAGCAATACTCAATCATGAGGCATCAAAGCCAAAGGAACAGATTAATATTGAGAAATGCTATAGCTGGAAGGAAAGTAGTGTGGAAACCTACCAAAAAATCTAACCAGAACAGTGATCAACCACTTCTCCAAGTTTTGGGGCTCTATAACAAAGAACAAACAGCAAAAACATATACTTGATCAAATACAAATATTAGAATAAACTTTTAAAGAGTTCCAGATCCCACTGGAATCTCCAATTACCTTGAATGAACTACAGGACAAAATACAAACCTTGCAACCCAAAAAGGACTGTGGTGTTTATGTTATCCTAAATGAAATGATAAAATATACAGACCACAAATTTCAATTGGCTATACTTAAACTTTTTAACATTATCCTTACAGTGTCTTCGAATAGCATTCAGACTCTACTTTTTTCCCATTTTGATACATTACAGCTTTCTTCTAAATAGTTTTTTCTCCTCATCAATCTACACACACTACCCCATAATGACAAAGCAAGAACAGGTTTTTAAGAAACATTATCCTAATAAAAATATAACATTTACATAAGTATTCAGACTTTATACTCAGTACTTTTTTGAAGCACCTTAGGCAGCGATTACCAGTGATGGAAAAAGTACCCAATTGTAATATTTGAGTAGATGTAAAGATACCTTAATAGAAAATGACTCAAGTAAAAGGGAAAGTCACTCAGTAAAATGCTACTTGAGTAAAAGTCTAAAAGTATTTGGTTTTAAATATACTTAAGTATCAAAAAAGTAAAAGTATAAATAATTTAAAATCACTTATATTAAGCAAACCAGACAGCACAATTGTTTTTGATTTTTTTCTGATAACCAGCATCCCAGAGTCGCCTCTTCACCTTTGACGTTGAGACTGGTGTTTTGCGGGTACTATTTAAAGAAGCTGCCAGTTGAGGACTTGTGAGGCATCTGTTTCGCAAACTAGATACTCTAATGTACTTGTCCTCATGCTCAGTTGTGCACCGGGGCCTCCCACTCCTCTTTCTATTCCGGTTAGTTTGCGCTGGTTAGTTAGCTGCAAGTTTGCTCTGTTCTGTGAAGGGCGTAGGACACAGCGTTGTGCGAGATATTCAGTTTCTTGGCAATTCCCCGCATGGAATAGCCTTTATTTCTCAGAACAAGAATAGACTGACGAGTTTCAGAAGAAAGTGTTTTGTTTCTGGCAATTTTGAGCCTGTAATCGAACCCACAAATTCTGATGCTCCAGATACTCAACTAGTCCAAAGTAGGCCAGTTTTATTGCTTCTTTAATCAGAACAACAGGTTTCAGCTGTGTTAACATAATTGCAAAAGGGTTTTCTAATGATCAATTAGCATTTTAAAATGATAAACTTGGATTAGCTAACACAACGTGCCATTGGAACACAGGAGTGATGGTTGCTGATAATGGGCCTCTGTACGCCTATGTAGATATTCCATTAAAAGAATATGCCGTTTCCAGTTACAATAGTAATTTACAACATTAACGTCTACACTTGTCACACCCTGACCTTAGTTATCTTTGTTTTCTTTAATATTTTGGTTAGGTTAGGGTGTGACAAGGGTGGTTGGTTTAGTTTTTGTATTGTCCAGGTGTTTTTGTCCCGTCTAGGGTTTTTGTATATCTATGGGGTTTTAGTATGTCTAGGTATATATAGGTGTAACGGCGTTCTTCGTTTGTTGAAAGAGAGTCGGACCAAAATGCAGCGTGGTGGTTACTCATGATCTTTAATGAAGGATCGCGATACATGAAATAACTTATAAATACAAAAACAACAAACGGAACGTGAAACCTAATACAGCCTATCTGGTGAACACTACACAGAGACAGGAACAATCACCCACGAAATACACAGTGAAACCCCGGCTACCTAAATACGGTTCCCCATCAGAGACAACAAGAATCACCTGACTCTGATTGAGAACCGCCTCAGGCAGCCAAGCCTATACTAGACACACCCCTAATCAACCACAATCCCAATGCCTACAAAAAACCCAATACGACAATACAATAAACCCATGTCACACCCTGGCCTGAACAAATAATTAAAGAAAACACAAAATACTGAGACCAAGGCGTGACAATAGGTCTATGGTGTCCTGAATTGGTTCCCAATCAGAGACAGCTATTTATCGTTGTCTCTGATTGGGGATCCTATTTAGGTTGCCATTTTCCATTTTGGTTTTGTGGGTTATTGTCTATGTGTAGTTGTATGTCAGCACTCGTGTTTATAGTGTCACGGTCGGGTTGTTAGTTTGTTAGTTTGTATAAGTGGTCTTCCTGTAAATAAAGACGAATGTATTCTTATCACGCTGCGCCTTGGTCTCATCGTTATGACCAACGTGACAACACTGTATTTCCGATCAATTTGGTGTTACTTTAATGGACAAAACATTTTATTTTCTTTCAAAAACAAGGACATTTCTAAGTGACCCCAAACTTTTGAGCAGAAGTGGAACATCTTAGTAAGACCAAAATAATGGTGTTGCCAGGACCACAAATACAAATTCCATCTAGACACTTGCCCTAGAGCACACAAAAAACTATATATACTTCAGAGCCACAGGTAACTTCCACAAAGCTGTGAATGATCTGAGTGACAAGGCAAGAAGGGCTTTCGATGCCATCTAAAGGAACATCAAATTCGACCTACCAATTAGGATCTGGCTAAAAATACTTGAATCAGTTATTTAAAGAACCCATTGCCCTTTATGGTTGTGAGGTCTGGGGTCTGCTCACCAACCAAGAATTCACAAAATAGGAAAAACACCAAATTGAGACTCTACATGCAGGATTCTACAAAAATATCATCAGTGTAAAACACAAAATAATGCATGCAGATCAGTAATAGGCCGATACAAGCTAGTCATCAAAATACAGAAAAGAGCTGTTAAAATCTACACCCACCTAAAAGGAAGCGATTCCCAAACCTTCCATAACAAAGCC
Source organism: Oncorhynchus gorbuscha (assembly GCF_021184085.1). Lineage (NCBI taxonomy): Eukaryota > Metazoa > Chordata > Actinopteri > Salmoniformes > Salmonidae > Oncorhynchus > Oncorhynchus gorbuscha. The sequence goes on from NC_060175.1 coordinate 94,889,615, forward strand.
ATCACCTACAGAGAGATGAACCTGGAGAAGAGTCCCCTAAGCAAGCTGGTCCTGGGGCTCTGTTCACAAACACAAACAGAGCCCCAGGACAGTAACACAATTTGACCCAACCAAATCATGAGAAAACTAAATGATTACTTGACACATTGGAAAGAATGAACAAAAAAACAGAACTAGAATACCATTTTGCCCTAAACAGTGAGTATACAGTGGCAGAATACCTGACCACTGTGACTGACCCAAACTTAAGGAAAGATTTGACTCTGTACAGACTCAGTGAATATAGCCTTGCTACTGATAGAGGCAGATCTGGCTCTCAAGAGTGTAATGTAATGTTTACTGTTAAGTTTTTTATTTTTCATTTCACTTTTGTTTATCTATTTGACATGCTTTGGCAATGTAAACATATGTTTCCCTTGCCAGTAAAGCCTTTAAATTGAATGTAATTAAGTGAGAGAAAGTGCCAAAGAGAAAGAGAGAGCGAGAGATTAGTGTAAAAGTGGGAGAGAGTTGGGGCTCATTTGAAAAGGACTGAGACTTTGGGAATGTGCTGTCTCAGCCAAAGCCCAGCTGCTGCTTGCCTCTGCTCTTTGCTCCGTGTCCACCTGGGTGCTCAGTGCATCTGTAAACCCCAGGGCTGAGCTGCTGAGGCCTGCCTCATTGCCTCCCATTAGGCATGCGTGGCTGTTCTCTAACACACACACAGAACACAACAAACACACTCCTGCCTGCACACGCACACACACTTAAAATCACTCAAGCACTCACATTCAGACAGTTTTCTTCATGAGTTACTGATGTTAGAGACACAATCAGTCTCTCTCTGGTGGTAGACACTGCTGGTGCTCCCATAATCATCCTCTTCACTGAGTCTCTCAGTGAGCATAACAACAGAGTTGTTTGTAATGAATGTCAGAATGAATGCCCAAACTTAACCTTCAAAATTTTACATTTTGGACAAGCGTCCAATTCTGAAGTGAGACTGTGAGAGCTTGTTGAGGGAATATTGTCTATGCTAGGGCTGTTGCCAGTCATGAAGGCAGAAAAATTTCATGGCAATTAGGCTTCTCCAAGCTCTGATGCTAGTCAATAGTAGCCTACCAAACTCGCGAACTGCCTGGTACTCAGTACTCCATTGTCCCGTTAATCACTCTGACATCAAAGCAAATCGAATCGAATATCAAAAACTTAATGAGAGCCCATGAGCTCATGCTGTGCAACATTTCTATAGGCTATGGAATTGCGTGAGAAAAAAGAGTGATAAAAAGAAGAGGATTTCATTAGCTTTCTATAAGCTAGGCCTACTATATTTATTTCTCCATTGCTTCATTGCTTCTCTTTACAACATTGCTTCTCTTTACAACAAGGGTATAGCCTACCTGGCTGGCAATTACATTAAACCATGGGGAAAAGCGTCTTCCATTTGCTATCTAAGTGCATATAGATGACATGTATTTTTCCCGCTGCCCCTGTTTCCATACAAGCACAAGCATTTTGCTACACTCGCATTAACATCTGCTAACCATATGTATGTTACAAATACAATTGGATTTGATTTGATAATGGTCCAGTCTACATCAAAACAAATGGCACACATGTATTATTTAGTACATGTAAAGACACGATTATATCAAGAATAGTCTGATGGGTGACAATATTAGCCTATCACTTGGGAATGATATACTATCACTTGTGAATGATGCCCAGCATAAGAAACAATGCCTTTTTCTTGGGGACTTTTTCAAATCATAGTCACACACCTCATGTAGTCTAGCCCATAGGCCTATATGTTTTAATAAGGTCAGTATCACACCTCATGTAGTCTAGCCCATAGGGCTATATGTTTTAATAAGGTTATTATCACACCTCATGTAGTCTAGCCCATAGGCCTATATGTTTTAATAAGGTCAGTATCACACCTCATGTAGTCTAGCCCATAGGGCTATATGTTTTAATAAGGTTAGTATCACACCTCATGTAGTCAGCATAACAGCATTATACAATTTTTCAATGTAAATTACTATACAAAATCTTTGCAACCAATAGAATGTTATATATATTTGGGATATATATATATATATATATATATATATATATATATATATATATATATATATATATATATATATATATATATATATATATATATATATATATATATATATATATATATAACAAGATAACCAATGTAAATCATACGGGGTCTGTATAATGTATATAGATTCAGAAATGTTGTGAAATAGCACAGTTACAAATAGAAATCAAACTGGATGGACATCAGACTGGATGGACATCAGACTGGATGGACATCAGACTGGATGGACATCAGACTGGATAGACATCAGACTGGATAGACATCAGACTGGATGGACATCAGACTGGATGGACATCAGACTGGATGGACATCAGACTGGATGGACATCAGACTGGATAGACATCAGACTGGATGGACATCAGACTGGATGGACATCAGACTGGATGGACATCAGAAATAGAGGAAGGACTAAAAACAAACAAAAATAACTATTGTAAAATAGATTTTGTCTGTAAAATGTGTATAAGATGTATAAATATATAAACAGAAGGTAGAAGCCTACGTGTTATTGTTATTTTACTCCAATTGGGGGAAGGGTGGTAGGGTTTGTGGGGAATAATAAAGGTATATTCAAAAAAATAAAGTATGCCTATATAGGTATGTGTATGTATATATGTGTATATGTATGCATGCGTGCATGTATATGGATATATTTACCCCCAAAATATATGGGGGATTGGAAATGATGCAGACAATTACACTGATGGACACAACATTCTATCTGCAATATTAAGCAGAACCACCAACATAAATAAATCAAGAAAAGCATTACATGTATGATGGCGTTTGTGGTCACTTTTGATAATGGCGTTTTCCGCTAATGGAGCAGTAACACTTATAGCCTACTGCCATGTGCGCATTGCTGCGCTTACAATGTGAAGGAATAGCCTATTAGTTTATCAAGGTAAACGTTCTGGTCTGTTACGTCAGCTACACTGCGTTTAAAGGGGTTTTAGATGCTACTGTCCCAGACGATGTTTGGAATATTTATTTCTTGCACAAAATAGAATA
>NC_060175.1:94897720-95072720 GCF_021184085.1 Oncorhynchus gorbuscha
ACATACACCACACAGTCAATACAAACTAATTCATCTGATCTAATACATTCAATTTTTTTTCTTTGAGTCAAGAACTGCAATGCTGTTGGGTTTTTCACGCTCAACAGTTTCCCGTGTGTATCAAAAATGGTGCATCACCAAACAGACACAACTGTGGGAAGCATTGGAATCAACAGGGGCCAGGATCCCTGTGGAATGCTTTCAACAGCATGGAGAGTCTATGCCCAGACGAATATGGGCTGTTCTGAGGGCAAAAGGGGGTGCAACTCAATATTAGGTAGGTGTTCTGCATGGGAATACTTTGGAATGGATTTTCAAAATGAAAATCACTTGGAGCTGATAGTCTGGTATTTTTACAGTCTTTCATGTTCAACAATTATTTTTTTAAAGCATTATTTTTGGGGGCTCAGAAAACTTGGAAGGTCAAATAACTACATCCGTGGGCCAAATTCAGCTGCCAGTTGGTGAACCCTGTACTACAGTATTATGCAAAGTGGACAAAAAGAAGCTCAGTGAAACTTCCCCAGACAAGCATGAATTCCCCTCATCTTCCTCATTACCTCTTACAGAGAAAACCTCCCTGAATCACAGATACTCTCATTTGATAAAGATATACAGATTCTCTCTCTCTCTCCCTCTCCCCCTCACTCCCTTATATTCACATAGTCTGTGTCCAACATGTTACCCTATTGCCTATGTGGTGCACTACTTTTGACAAGGGCGCCTCAAAAGCAGTGCACTATATAGGGAAGAGACCTTTTTGGTACACAGCAAAGGACAATCCTGTATATTTCCACTTTCCCCTTGTTTCAAAGGCTCGAGTACTAGGAGTACAAGAAGCACTAGGATCACGAGCAGCACTAGGAGCACTAGGAGCTGTAGAAGCAGTAGCACTAGAAGCACTAGGAGCACTAGGGGAGCATTAGGGGAGCTAGGAGCACTAGGCTCACTAGGAGCACTAGGAGCACTAGCAGCGCTAGGCACACCAGAAGCACTAGCAGCACTATGGCCACTAGGAGCTCACTAGGCTCACTCTGAGTACTAGGCTCACTAGGATCACTAGCAGAACTAGGCGCACTAGCAGCACTAGCAGCACTAGCAGCACTAGGAGCACTAGCAGAACTAGGCGCACTAGCAGCACTAGGAGCACTAGCAGCACTAGGAGCACTAGCAGCACTAGGAGCACTAGCATCACTAGCAGCACTAGCAGCACTAGGAGCACTAGCAGAACTAGGCGCACTAGGAGCACTAGCAGCACTAGGATCACTAGGAGCACTAGCAGCACTAGGAGCACTAGCATCACTAGCAGCACTAGGATCACTAGGAGCACTAGCAGCACTAGGATCACTAGGAGCACTAGCAGCACTAGGAGCACTAGCATCACTAGCAGCACTAGGATCACTAGGAGCACTAGCAGCACTAGGATCACTAGGAGCACTAGCAGCACTAGGAGCCTCACTCCATTTTAATACATGTTGCAGCAATGTAAAGCACCTTGATGCTAAGTCAACTTCCCAGTGAGCATGTGTTACACGTCCATGTTTGGAACTGGTGCAGCAGATAATAGTTTCTGTAACACAGGATAAATAATGAAACAGGAGATCGTGGCTTCTTTTTCAAAGGTTCTATCAATTATTTCATTCAAAATTCTCTGAAGTGCAAATCGTCTTTTTCTGTCTTTTCATTGTATTTCAATGTTTTTTCTTTTTTTTCTTCTTTAAAGTGTATTTAATAATTTGTCTCATATAAATCCCTGACATATTATTTCATAAACAGATCAAAAATACATACATTTACACATAAAAATGTAAAATTCCAATCCAATTCACATCCGAAATGTCTTTACATTTATAACCCAAACACAGTTACTCTTAACTTTAATTCACCTGTTTAGGTTAGAATTATGTCGTTGACTGTTGCTCACCATAGCCCAATAGCAGATCCTAAAACATGAATGCCTTCAAAGACTGGTTCCTAGGCCGTCATTGAAAATAAGAATTTGTTCTTTAACTGACTTGCCTAGTTAAATAAAGGTCAAATAAAAACTGGTATAACTCATTAGAAGTTATTTTAACCTCATCCTCTAAATACATCCACCCAGTGTAAGAAGGACTAATAGAAAGACAAGACTATTTCAAATGACATTAATGCTAATAATTTGAAAATGACTGAACAAGCTGGCATAGCGCTAACCGAAGTTAGCAACCAACTGACTGGAGCCAGCCAAAAGCTAACCGGAGCCAGTTAATAGCAAACTCTAAGTGAGTAGCTTTTCTAACATTTACAGTACGAAAATGACAAAGTTCTTAAATATCACAGTTACAAAATTGAATTCTCTAAACATTTAGGATATTGCCAAGAATAATAAAAATATTAATGAGTTAACAATTTGTTTTTTTTCTAGATCAAAGGAATGCACCGCTATCATTTAATTTGACATTTGACATGCTTTTTCTGTCTAGTATGAGGTTTTACAATTACAATGTTCTTCAAAACCATTTAATTTTTTCATTTTACCTTTATTTAACTAGGCAAGTCAATTCAATTCTTATTTTCAATGATGGCCTAGGAACAGTGGGTTAACTGCCTGTTCAGGGGCAGAATGACAGATTTGTACCTTGCCAGCTCGGGGATATGAACTTGCAACCTTTCGGTTACTAGTCCAACGCTCTAACCACTAATCACTTCAACAGGCAATAACTATTTTGTGGTATTCAGTCTATTTTTCCACTTTACTGATCTGTAACACAGGATAAACGATGAAACAGGAGAACGTGGCTTCTCTTTCAAAGGCTCTCTCAATTATGAGAACACACAGGTACAGGATCGCGTACAGTCCCAGTACAAAGTGAACACGTCTCACTGGCCAACGGTAGTGTAGATGCATCGCAATGGAGAAACCTTGGAGGACTGACATTTCAGTAAAAAGCATTCTTCCCCAATACAAAGAAACAAAACACACGCAACGTTGAAAAGAGGCCTTTTATTTCCTCAACTAAAAATACATTACTCATAGGGTTAAGACTAGCGACTATACAACAAAGCAGCCAGATGCTAAAAGTGAACTGGGCTGGGTTTATATTTCAGTGTCAAGCAGTTTGGATGGACATTTTCAGAGGAATCACTAATATAAACTCCCTATATACTTACACTCGTTTGCTCAGTGGCCTTGTGGTTAGAGCGTCTGCTCTGAGATTGGAAGGTTGGAAGTTTAATCCCTGGCCAAGTCATTTGAAAGACTGTAAAAATTGGATCTGATGCGTCTCTGCTTGGCACTCATTGAGGAGATAGATTGGGAGTAAAGCCCTGTGATAGACTAGCGTCCTGTCCTGAGGATGTACTTGTTGTTCATCAAGCTGTCTCACACTACACAAACAGGAGACCTGCTCCTTCCAGCCATTCCGGCTCGTGCCAGGCCACTTACTTACAGTACGCTAGCTTGCTGAACCGTACTGTTTTTCCCCCAGCGACCATGATGGATGCGTGACCAGACCGGCGCAGTAGGCTACAACTCGGCTTGGCTCAGTAGAGTGAAAGGGTATTAGCAAGTGAACTCTACCTACCCACGGTCAACCATGACTCATAGACAAAACAAAACACTGCACCGGCTACACCTGACCTCTAGGGTGAACTGCTGTGTTCATCCCACGTCACCTTCTAAAGCATGGTCTGTGTCACAAATGGACCCCCAGATGTAGTGCCCTTTTGGGACAATTTGGGACAAAAACTTGCTCTTCAAGAGATTAATTTTCAGACAGCTGTGAACATTTATTCAAATTAAATACATATAGTAGGTGCTAAAACTTTTATTTGAATCTATTATTTTTTTATCAGGGTATGATCATTGTAATTCCACACATCCTGTCTTCTGTTAATATCTGTTCAAGGTAGAGTGATTAGAATCTCTTTGATGCAGTGCCACTGCTACAGACCGTTTAGTGGATTATGCAGGAAGGAAAGGAATGCTTAAAGCTGCCTCTCAGTCTTAGTTAGTGGTGTGTGTGTGTGTGTGTGTGTGTGTGTGTGTGTGTGTGTGTGTGTGTGTGTGTGTGTGTGTGTGTGTGTGTGTGTGTGTGTGTGTGTGTGTGTGTGTGTGTGTGTGTGTGTGTGTGTGTGTGTGTGTGTGTGTGTGTGTGTGTGTGTGTGTGTGTCTTTGTGTGTGTGTATAGATGTAAAGTAGATGAATCAAGGATGGGAGACTGAATTACCAGCCTGTATTTCTGGGAGACTGAATTACCAGCCTGTATCTCTGGGAGACTGAATTACCAGCCTGTATCTCTGGGAGACTGAATTACCAGCCTGTATCTCTGGGAGACTGAATTACCAGCCTGTATCTCTGGGAGACTGAATTACCAACCTGTATCTCTGGGAGACTGAATTACCAACCTGTATCTCTGGGAGACTGAATTACCAACCTGTGTCTCTGAGAGACTGAATTACCAGCCTGTATCTCTGGGAGACTGAATTACCAGCCTGTATCTCTGGGAGACTGAATTACCAACCTGTATCTCTGGGAGACTGAATTACCAACCTGTATCTCTGGGAGACTGAATTACCAGCCTGTATCTCTGGGAGACTGAATTACCAACCTGTATCTCTGGGAGACTGAATTACCAGCCTGTATCTCTGGGAGACTGAATTACCAACCTGTATCTCTGGGAGACTGAATTACCAGCCTGTATCTCTGGGAGACTGAATTACCAACCTGTATTACATTACATTTAAGTAATTTAGCAGACGCTCTTATCCAGAGCGACTTACAAATTGGTGCATTCACCTTATGACATCCAGTAGAACAGTCACTTTACAATAGTGCATCTAAATCTTAAAGGGGGGGTGAGAACCTGTATCTCTGGGAAACTTCATTCCCAGCCTGTATCTCTGGGACAGATGTAGTTCTGACTGGGAGGAATACAGAAAGGGTTGACTAGGTAAAAGGTAGGGATGAGTACAGAAAGGGAGGGGTGGGCTGGCTGGGTTTTCTATAAAGTAGGAAGAAGTAAAGAGAGAGAGAGAGTGAGAGAGAAAGAGAGAAATGGGGGGTTGCTGAGTCTCCTAGTGAAGGGTACAACAAGAGAGAGAGGGGGAGGAGACATACAGTAAAGATGAATGAGGGGGCTAAAAGGTGTTTGTAGGTTCAGTGAGCCCCAGTAACCCCCTCCTCACCCCCTCCTTCTACCTGCTTGCCCCAGGTTTGTGTAGGGTTCACGTGTTAACGGCACAGAAGCAGATGCAAAACACAATCCTTAGATAAATCTCATCTTTGCTCACACACACACACACACACACACACACACACACACACACACACACACACACACACACACACACACACACACACACACACACACACACACACACACACACACACACACACACACACACACACACACACACACACACACACACACACACACACACACACAACACACAACACACAACACACAACACACACAACACACAATACACACAACACACAGCACACACACAGCAACAACAAAACGTGGAGGTCTGTTTACTTTTGCTACTCTGAGCCTGGGAGTACAACGTGGAGGTCTGTTTACTTTTGCTACTCTGAGCCTGGGAGCGTGGGGGTCTGTTTACTTTTGCTACTCTGAGCCTGGGAGTACAACGTGGAGGTCTGTTTACTTTTGCTACTCTGAGCCTGGGAGTACAACGTGGAGGTCTGTTTACTTTTGCTACTCTGAGCCTGGGAGTGGGCAGGGCTTTTCAGCACACGCACACAGAAAGAGCATGTCCTCAGGGACACACAACACACACACACACAACACACACACACTCTGATAGCTCAGGTAGGCTCTCATTGAAGCTGGTGGTTACACCAAAGGATTATGTGATACAGTTTCTGTTGAGCATAAAACGTCGAGGGCCTTTCCTTGCCATTTCCCCTATGGATCTTGTACGGTATAAAACCACTCAGTTCCAGCACTTCCCCTGCTGTTCTGTCTGTGTTATTCCTGCTAATGATACTGGATCATTCATATGGCTAGCTGATGTTCTGGATGTTTCCGATCTGTTCCAAGCAAAGCAGTGAAATCTGTACCCACTGGTCAAAAACGTGTTGAATTAACGTTGTTTCCGCGTCATTTCAACCCCCCAAAATCTATGCGTTGACGTTAAATCAACGTGAAAAACTGATTGGATTTTCAAAAAGTCACTAGCTTAAGGGCATTTCCTATTTTTCTTCACCCAACCCTTTTACCTAAATCCAATGGGGAATTTTTTGGTTGATTTCTCATTGATTTCACGTTAGTTGAAAACGCCTGTAGGAATTGTTATGGTACAGGAGACACATGTTGTAGCACCAACCCTCATTTAGGAAATCATTCATAACCACATCGGTTTCAATTGGCATCAGTAGTCAAACATTACAGTGTCAGTGTTGAGTACCCTTTTCCACATTACATTACATACATATATCAAGGTTATAAATACTATAGCCTACAGTAGTAGCCTACAGTGTGTATGTGTGTGTGTATGTGTGTGTGTTTATGTGTGTGTGTAGACAATGAGTGTTTGTGCTGTTTTGAGGTCAAAATGACAGATAAAGCTGTCACCTCAAATCAAAAGGGACAGTTTGGCAGACACACACACACACACAGTATTGTACAGCCAACCTTGTGGGGACACATAATTCAGTCTCATTCAAAATCATAACTCTAACCCTAAACCCACTAGAAATAGCACTTGACTTCGTGGTGACTGACAAAATGTCCCCAGTTGTTTTTTTGTTTTTGTTTACTATTATTGTGGGGACTTCTGATCTCCACAAGAATAGTTAAAAACGTTATTGCCCTTATATAACTAGACAAAAAGAGATTTGATGCAAGCAGTAGAATCAGATTTAAAGAACAGAGAGAAAATACACCTTATGGAACAGCAGGGACTGCGAAGAGACACAAATAGGACCAGACACACGTTCACACATACACATCATAAGACACAAACTGGTAGATACGTGGTAGTAGAGTAGTGGTCTGAGGGAACACACTCAATGTGTTGTAGATATGTGGTAGTAGAGTAGTGGTCTGAGGGAACACACTTAATGTATATGTAGAGTAGTGGCTGAGGGAACACACTCAATGTGTTGTAGATATGGGGTAGTAGAGTAGTGGCCTGAGGGAACACACTCAATGTGTTGTAGATATGGGGTAGTAGAGTAGTGGCCTGAGGGAACACACTCAATGTGTTGTAGATATGGGGTAGTAGAGTAGTGGCCTGAGGGAACACACTCAATGTGTTGTAGATATGGGGTAGTAGAGTAGTGGCCTGAGGGAACACACTCAATGTGTTGTAGATATGGGGTAGTAGAGTAGTGGCCTGAGGGAACACACACTCAATGTGTTGTAGATATGTGTAGTAGAACACACTCAATGTAGATATGGGGTAGTAGAGTAGTGGCCTGAGGGAACACACTCAATGTGTTGTAGATATGTGGTAGTAGAGTAGTGGTCTGAGGGAACACACTTAATGTGTTGTAGATATGTGGTAGTAGAGTAGTGGGTCTGAGGGAACACACTCAATGTGTTGTAGATATGGGGTAGTAGAGTAGTGGTTGTGAGGGAACACACCTTAATGTGTTGTAGATATGGGGTAGTAGAGTAGTGGTCTGAGGGAACACACTCAATGTGTTGTAGATATGTAGATATGGTCTGAGGTAGTAGAGTAGTGGCCTGAGGGAACACACTCAATGTGTTGTAGATATGTGGTAGTAGAGTAGTGGCCTGAGGGAACACACTCAATGTGTTGTAGATATGTGGTAGTAGAGTAGTGGCCTGAGGGAACACACTCAATGTGTTGTAGATATGTGGTAGTAGAGTAGTGGTCTGAGGGAACACACTTAATGTGTTGTAGATATGGGGTAGTAGAGTAGTGGTCTGAGGGAACACACTCAATGTGTTGTAGATATGGGGTAGTAGAGTAGTGGTCTGAGGGAACACACTTAATGTGTTGTAGATATGGGGTAGTAGAGTAGTGGTCTGAGGGAACACACTTAATGTGTTGTAGATATGGGGTAGTAGAGTAGTGGTCTGAGGGAACACACTTAATGTGTTGTAGATATGTGGTAGTAGAGTAGTGGTCTGAGGGAACACACTTAGTAGAGTGTGTGTTGTAGATATGGTAGTGGTAGTAGAGTAGTGGTCTGAGGGAACACACTCAATGTGTTGTAGATATGGGGTAGTAGAGTAGTGGTCTGAGGGAACACACTTAATGTGTTGTAGATATGGGGTAGTAGAGTAGTGGTCTGAGGGAACACACTCAATGTGTTGTAGATATGTGGTAGTAGAGTAGTGGTCTGAGGGAACACACTTAATGTGTTGTAGATATGGGGTAGTAGAGTAGTGGTCTGAGGGAACACACTCAATGTGTTGTAATGTGTTGTAGATATGGGGTAGTAGAGTAGTGGTCTGAGGGAACACACTTAATGTGTTGTAGATATGGGGTAGTAGAGTAGTGGTCTGAGGGAACACACTTAATGTGTTGTAGATATGGGGTAGTAGAGTAGTGGTCTGAGGGAACACACTTAATGTGTTGTAGATATGTGGTAGTAGAGTAGTGGGCTGAGGGAACACACTTAATGTGTTGTAGATATGTGGTAGTAGAGTAGTGGTCTGAGGGAACACCCTTAATGTGTTGTAGATATGTTGTAGTAGAGTAGTGGTCTGAGGGAACACACTTAATGTGTTGTAGATATGGGGTAGTAGAGTAGTGGTCTGAGGGAACACACTCAATGTGTTGTAGATATGGGGTAGTAGAGTAGTGGTCTGAGGGAACACACTTAATGTGTTGTAGATATGTGGTAGTAGTGTCGTGGTCTGAGGGAACACACTCAATGTGTTGTAGATATGTGGTAGTAGAGTAGTGGCCTGAGGGAACACACTCAATGTGTTACGAAACGTGTTATGAAATGTAAAGTCCTGTAATATTTGTAATTGTATGCCTTGGGAAAGAATTCAGACCCCTTGACTTTTCCACATTTTATTACGTCACAGCCTTATTCTAAAACTGATTCAATTGTTTTTCCCCCTCATCATAATACACACAATACTACATAATGACAAAGCAAAAACAGGTTTAGACATTTTTGCTAATTTATTAAAAGTAAAAAACTGAAATATCACATTTACATAAGTATTCAGACCCTTTACTCAGTACTTTGTTGAAGCACCTTTGGCAGCGATTACAGCCTGGAGTCTTCTTGGGTATGACGCTACAAGCTTGGCACACCTATATTTGGGGAGTTTCTGCTATTATTTTCTGCAGATCCTCTCAAGCTCTGTCAGGTTGGATGGGGAGATTGTTACGTTACGTGACACAATGTGAATAAAAGTAAAAGGGGTATGAATACACTGTAACTGCCTTAGTGTTGCTGGACCGAGGAAAAGTAGCTGCTGCCATGGCAGGAACAAATACAAATACTGGCTGTAGGGGATGTCTTATGACTCCTAGACGGATGGGGATGTCTTATGACTCCTAGACGGATGGGGATGTCTTATGACTCCTAGACGGATGGGGATGTCTTATGACTCCTAGACGGATGGGGATGTCTTATGACTCCTAGACGGATGGGGATGTCTTATGACTCCTAGACGGATGGGGATGTCTTATGACTCCTAGACGGATGGGGATGTCTTATGACTCCTAGACGGATAGATTGTTCTAGAAGGCATGGCAGGCCAGCGGTTGGCTACATAGATTGTTCTAGAAGGCATGGCAGGCCAGCGGTTGGCTACATTGATTGTTCTAGAAGGCATGGCAGGCCAGCAGTTGGCTACATAGATTGTTCTCGAAGGCATGGAAGGCCAGCGATTGGCTGAATATACTGTAAAAAGTCCATTGTTCTGCTAACTAATGTTTTTTTTGTGGAAACCCGTTGCCTAGGACCATTCGAGTAACCCGACTCCAAGTGTTTAAGTGTTCAATACTACTAAAGACGCGAAACATAATAGAATCAAGTCTGAACAATGTATTAAATAATTGTTAGATTTACTTAAAATATTTAATGATCATAACTTAGAGAGAGAGGGAGAGAGAGGGAGAGAGAGAGAGAGAGAGAGAGAGAGAGAGAGAGAGAGAGAGAGAGAGAGAGAGAGAGAGAGAGAGAGAGAGAGAGAGAGAGAGAGAGAGAGAGAGAGAGAGAGAGGAGGGAGAGAGAGAGAGAGAGAGAGAGAGAGAGAGAGAGAGAGAGAGAGAGAGAGAGAGAGAGAGAGAGGAGAGAGAGAGAGAGAGAGAGAGAGAGAGAGAGAGAGAGAGAGAGAGAGAGAGAGAGAGGTGCAGGTGGGGGCTGCTGGAGGAAACAAGTCTGTGCATGGCTCTCATGATCAGACAGCTTCATTGGAAATTCCTGAATTTGCTGCCTGAGCGAGACAAGTGTATGTGTGTGTGTGAATGAGAGAGAGAGAGAGAGAGAGAGAGAGAGAGAGAGAGAGAGAGAGAGAGAGAGAGAGAGAGAGAGAGAGAGAGAGAGAGAGAATGGGTGTAGGAGCGACGTGGGCATAATAACCAGCTACATACACAGTTAACACACACTCTAGCTGCTAACATTTCATCAGAGATCATTATACACTACATGGCCAAATTAATGGATTCATATATTTCAGCCACACCCGTTGCTGACAGGTGTATAAAATGGAGCACACAGCCATGCAATCTCCATGGACAAACATTGGCAGTAGAATGGCCAGTACTGAAGAGCTCAGTGACTTTCAACGTGGCACCGTCACAGGATGCCACCTTTCCAACAAGTCAGTTGGTCAAATTCCTGCCCTGCTCGAGCTGCCTGGTCAACTGTAAGTGCTGTGTACTCTCCGAGTGCTGAAGCACGTAGCGTGTACAACTCGTCTGTCCTCGGGTGCAACACTCACACAGAGTTCCAAACTGCCTCTGGAAACAACTTCAGCACAATAACTGTTCTTCTGGAGCTTCATGAAATGTGTTTCTCTGGCCGAGCAGCCGCACACAAGACTAAGATCACCATGCACAATGCCAAGCGTCAGCTGAAGTGGTGTAAAGCTCACAGCCATTGGACTCTGGATCAGTGGAAACACATTATCTGGCGTGATGAATCACACTTCACCATCTGGCAGTTTGATGGATGAATCTGGGTTTGGCGGATGCCAGGAGACCGCTACCTGCCCGAATGTATAGTGCCAATTGTAATTGCCAAGATTGGGATGAATTGGAACGCTGACTGCAAGCCAGGCCTAATTGCCCAACATCAGTCCCTGACCTCACTAATGCTCTTGTGGCTGAATTGAAGCAAATCCCTGCAGCAATGTTCCAATATTTAGTGGAAAGCTTTCCGAAAGAGTGGAGGCTGTTATAGCAGCAAAGGGGGGACCATCTCCATATTAATGCCCATGATTTTGGAATGAGATGTTCGATGAGGACATGTCCACATACATTTGGCCATGCAGTGTACAATCATTCAGATTGATATACTCTTAGAAAAAAAGGTGCTATGGGGACATCATCTTCTACTCTTCTAAGAGAATAGAGATGATCAGTCTATGACCTCTTTGAGCTTGGAGAAGCACTTTGTGGCCTCTCTCTATCCCTCACTAACTCACCTGTTTGTGGCCTCTCTCTCTCCCTCTCTAACTCACCTGTTTGTGGCCTCTCTATCCCTCACTAACCCACCTGTTTGTGGCCTCTCTATCCCTCACTAACTCACCCGTTTGTGGCCTCTCTATCCCTCACTAACTCACCCGTTTGTGGCCTCTCTATCCCTAACTAACTCACCTGTTTGTGGCCTCTCTATCCCTCACTAACTCACCTGTGTGTGGCCTCTCTATCCCTCACTAACTCACCTGTTTGTGGCCTCTCTCTATCCCTCACTAACTCACCCGTTTGTGGCCTCTCTATCCCTAACTAACTCACCTGTTTGTGGCCTCTCTATCCCTCACTAACTCACCTGTTTGTGGCCTCTCTATTCCTCACTAACTCACCCGTTTGTGGCCTCTCTATCCCTCACTAACTCACCCGTTTGTGGCCTCTCTATCCCTCACTAACTCACCCGTTTGTGGCCTCTCTATCCCTAACTAACTCACCTGTTTGTGGCCTCTCTATCCCTCACTAACTCACCTGTTTGTGGCCTCTCTCTATCCCTCACTAACTCACCTGTTTGTGGCCTCTCTTTATCCCTCACTAACTCACCCGTTTGTGGCCTCTCTCTCTCTCACACTACCTTACCTGTTTGTGGCCTCTCTATCCCTCACTAACTCACCCGTTTGTGGCCTCTCTATCCCTCACTAACTCACCTGTTTGTGGCCTCTCTATCCCTCACTAACTCACCTGTTTGTGGCCTCTCTCTATCCCTCACTAACTCACCTGTTTGTGGCCTCTCTATCCCTCACTAACTCACCTGTTTGTGGCCTCTCTATCCCTCACTAACTCACCAGTTTGTGGCCTCTCTATCCCTCACTAACTCACCTGTTTGTGGCCTCTCTATCCCTCACTAACGCACCTGTTTGTGGCCTCTCTCTATCCCTCACTAACTCACCTGTTTGTGGCCTCTCTCTATCCCTCACTAACTCACCCATTTGTGGCCTCTCTCTCCCTCACACTACCTTACCTGTTTGTGGCCTCTCTCTCTCTCTCACTACCTTACCTGTTTGTGGCCTCTCTCTCTCCCTCACTACCTTACCTGTTTGTGGCCTCTCTCTCTCACACTACCTTACCTGTTTGTGGCCTCTCTATCCCTCACTAACTCACCTGTTTGTGGCCTCTCTCTCTCTCACTCACACTACCTTACCTGTTTGTGGCCTCTCTATCCCTCACTAACTCACCTGTTTGTGGCCTCTCTATCCCTCACTAACTCACCTGTTTGTGGCCTCTCTCTCTCTCTCACACTACCTTACCTGTTTGTGGCCTCTCTTTCCCTCACTAACTCACCCATTTGTGGCCTCTCTCTCTCACACTACCTTACCTGTTTGTGGCCTCTCTCTCTCCCTCACTACCTTACCTGTTTGTGGCCTCTCTCTCTCCCTCACTACCTTACCTGTTTGTGGCCTCTCTCTCTCCCTACACTACCTTACCTGTTTGTGGCCTCTCTCTCCCTCACTACCTTACCTGTTTGTGGCCTCTCTCTCTCTCTCTCCCTCACTACCTTACCTGTTTGTGGCCTCTCTCTCTCTCTCTCTCTCTCTCTCTCTCTCTCTCTCTCTCTCTCTCTCTCTCTCTCTCTCTCTCTCTCTCTCCCTCACTACCTTACCTGCTCCTTCCATGACATAGACCAGTACTAGGACCCATGGTGGAACCTGACCTATCCACATGGGGCACTTGAAAAGACTCATGAGGCCGTAGATATCACGCCTCCCCTGCCTGTTCGGGCGGCGCTCGGCGGTCGTCGTTACTGGCCTACTAGCCGCCACCGATCCCTTTTTCTGTTTGTTTTGTCTTATTAGTTGCACCTGTGTCTAATTGTGTTTTCCTGATGTGCTTCCTTATTTAAGCCTAGTAAACCCACCATTGTTTTGTGCGCGATTAATTTAGTGTTACATGTTGTGTCGTTGGGTGTGTTCGTGCTCCGGACCACGCACCCTGTGTTTTGGGTTGGTCAGTATTTTCGCGCCCTGTGTTTTGGGCATTGTATTTTGGTGCCAGATTAAAGTGCACTTTTCCCTTTTGGAACTCTCTGCTCTCTGCGCCTGATTCTTACCTCACACACCCAGTCAGCCGTGACAATAGACCTATTAATTAAATGCAGATGAGAGTTCAGTTCAGGGGTACTCCGGGCAGAGCTAAATTCAGTTGGTGGTACAGTAACTGAAAAAGTTTGGGAACCACTAATGTGACCAGGTGAATCCAGGTGAAAGCTATGATCCCTTATTGATGTCACTTGTTAAATCCACGTCAATCAGTGTAGGTGAATGCAGAATTTCCTAAATTAAAAGTTAATATGCTGGTGTTTTTATTTATTATATATATTTTTTTAAGAATAATAAGGGGGGGCCAAATAAAATGATCCGTGGGCCAAATTCAGCTGCCAGTTGGTGAACCCTGTACTACAGTATTATGCAAAGTGGACAAAAAGAAGCTCAGTGAAACTTCCCCAGACAAGCATGAATTCCCCTCATCTTCCTCATTACCTCTTACAGAGAAAACCTCCCTGAATCACAGATACTCTCATTTGATAAAGATATACTCTCTCTCTCTCTCTCTCTCTCTCTCTCTCTCTCTCTCTCTCTCTCTCTCTCTCTCTCTCTCTCTCTCTCTCTCTCTCTCTCTCTCTCTATCTCTCATATTCACATAGTGTGTGTCCCACATGGCACCCTATTCCCTATCTAGTGCTTTACTTTTAGTGCACACCCTATTCCCTATAAAATGCACTACTTTTGCCAAGGGTGCCTCAGAAGCAGTGAGAGACAAGAGAGACATTTGGGAGACATACATAGACACAGCAAAGGACAAGACTGTATGATTCCACTCTCCCCTTGTTTCAAAGGCTGGAGCACTAGGAGCACAAGGGGAGCATTAGGCTGACTAGGAGAACTAGGAGCACTAGCACTAGGAGCACAAGGGGAGCACTAGGCTGAGTAGGAGCACTAGGAGCACTAGCACTATGTGCACAAGGAGCACGAGGGGACACTAGGCTGACTAGGAGCAATAGGAGCACTAGCACTATGAGCACAAGGAGCACAAGGGGAGCACTAGGCTGACTAGGAGCACTAGGCTCACTAGGAGCACTAGGAGAGCACTAGGAGTGCTAGGAGCACTGGGAGCTCTAGGGAGCACTAGGAGCACTAGGAGCACAAGGGGAGCATTAGGCTGACTAGGAGAACTAGGAGCACTAGCACTAGGAGCACAAGGGGGGCACTAGGCTGACTAGGAGCACGAGGAGCACTAGCACTACGAGCACAAGGAGCACAAGGGGAGCACTAGGCTGACTAGGAGCACTATGAGAGCACTAGGAGCGCTAGGAGCACTAGGAGCTCTAGGGAGCACTAGGAGGATTTGATTTGATTTGCTTGGTCATGGTTGTGTCCCAAATGACACCCTATTAATTTACATTTTAATAATTTAGCAGACACTCTTATTCAGAGCGACTTACAGTTAGTGCATTCATCTTAAGATAGCTATATCACAGTCATAAAATAAAAAGTCCCTCAATAATGTAGCTATCAGTAGAGTCAGAGCGGGGGGGGGGGGAGTAAAGTGCAAGTACTGGTTCATTTTATTTTTTATTTTTTTTTAAGGGGGGGTGACTGCTTTTGACCAGGGTCCATAGAGCTCATGTCAATGCAGTGCAGTATGTAGGGAGTAGTGTGCCTTTTGGGATGCACATGGAAAATCTCTCATCTATGGGAACAACGCTCAACCCTGCATTCAGAGACGGTCTACACCCAGAGAACAACCTGGTTGTCTCTGTTCTGGTTCAGTGAGCTACTGCAACAAATCCTGCCCCTGAATCGCTACACTACAAGGGATGAGGGTAGAGGAGACTTTTAAACTTGTACTACAGACAGCAAGTCATGAATAATGAATACATTTCACACGGCAGTCTGGAACACTCTGTGGCAGGGGGAATAAATGTAGCTTCAGCATTCAACTGTTTTATGTAAAACAAAAAATATTTGTTCAACCATCCATGGTTCCACAGTACTCTCATCATTTAACCTTACAGGCACACAGGCATCATCACAGGAATGTACACACATGATACACATCACCCTGGCATCACAGCCCTTACATAAGACCTCAACGTGACCTGGCACTCCAATTGGGAAAGAGAAAGAAAACAACATGACGGGAGGGGAGTGAATGGAGAGAGAGAGAGGAGGAGGGAGAGAGGAGGAGGGAGAGAGAGAGGAGGAGGGAGAGAGAGAGGAGGAGGGAGAGAGAGAGAGAAGGAGGGAGAGAGAGGAGGAGGGAGAGAGAGAGGAGGAGGGAGAGAGAGAGGAGGAGGGAGAGAGAGAGGAGGGAGGGAGAGAGAGAGGAGGAGAGAGAGAGAGAGGAGGAGGGAGAGAGAGGAGGAGGGAGAGAGAGGGGAGGAGGGAGAGAGAGAGAGAAGGAGGGAGAGAGAGAGGAGGAGGGGGAGAGAGAGGAGGAGGGAGAGAGAGAGAGAGGGAGGGAGAGAGAGAGGAGGAGGGAGAGAGAGAGAGAAGGAGGGAGAGAGAGAGGAGGAGGGAGAGAGAGAGGAGGAGGGAGAGAGAGAGGAGGAGAGAGAGAGGAGGAGGGAGAGAGAGGAGGAGGGAGAGAGAGAGGAGGAGGGAGAGAGAGAGAAGGAGGGAGAGAGAGAGGAGGAGGGAGAGAGAGAGGAGGAGGGAGAGAGAGAGGAGGAGGGAGAGAGAGAGGATGGGTAAATGGAGAGAGAGAGGAGGAGGGAGAGAGAGAGGAGGAGGGAGAGAGAGAGGAGGAGGGAGAGAGAGGAGGAGGGAGAGAGAGAGGAGGAGGGAGAGAGAGGGAGGGGTGAATGGAGAGAGAGTAGGAGGGAGAGAGAGAGAGGAGGGAGAGAGAGAGGAGGAGGGAGAGAGAGAGGAGGAGGGAGAGAGAGAGGAGGGGTGAATGGAGAGAGAGAGTAGGAGGGAGAGAGAGAGGAGGAGGGAGAGAGAGAGGAGGAGGGAGAGAGAGAGGAGGAGGGAGAGAGAGAGGAGGGGTGAATGGAGAGAGAGAATAGGAGGGAGAGAGAGAGAGGAGGGGTGAAGGGAGAGAGAGAGGAGGAGGGAGAGAGAGAGGAGGAGGGAGAGAGAGAGGAGGGGTAAAATGGAGAGAGAGAGTAGGAGGGAGAGAGAGAGGAGGAGGGAGAGAGAGAAGGAGGGGGAGAGAGAGGAGGAGAGAGAGAGAGAGAGAGAGAGGGGGGGAGGGGTAAATAGAGAGAGAGAGGAGGAGGGAGAGAGAGAGGAGGAGGGAGAGAGAGAGGAGGGAGAGAGAGAGGAGGAGGGAGAGAGAGAGGAGGGAGAGAGAGAGGAGGAGGGAGAGAGAGAGGAGGAGGGAGAGAGAGAGGAGGAGGGAGAGAGAGGAGGAGGGAGAGAGAGAGGAGGAGGGAGAGAGAGAGGAGGGGTGAAGGGAGAGAGAGAGGAGGAGGGAGAGAGAGAGGAGGAGGGAGAGAGAGAGGAGGGGTAAAATGGAGAGAGAGAGTAGGAGGGAGAGAGAGAGGAGGAGGGAGAGAGAGAAGGAGGGGAGAGAGAGGAGGAGAGAGAGAGAGAGAGAGGAGGGGTAAATAGAGAGAGAGAGGAGGAGGGAGAGAGAGAGGAGGAGGGAGAGAGAGAGGAGGGAGAGAGAGAGAGGAGGAGGGAGAGAGAGAGGAGGGAGAGAGAGAGGAGGAGGGAGAGAGAGAGGAGGGAGAGAGAGAGGAGGAGGGAGAGAGAGAGGAGGAGGGAGAGAGAGAGGAGGAGGGAGAGAGAGGAGGAGGGAGAGAGAGAGGAGGAGGGAGAGAGAGAGGAGGAGGGAGAGAGAGAGAGGAGGAGGGAGAGAGAGAGGAGGAGAGAGAGAGGAGGGAGGGAGAGAGAGGAGGAGGGAGAGAGAGAGGAGGAGGGAGAGAGAGAGAAGGAGGGAGAGAGAGAGGAGGAGGGAGAGAGAGAGGAGGAGGGAGAGAGAGAGGAGGAGGGAGAGAGAGAGGAGGGGTAAATGGAGAGAGAGTAGGAGGGAGAGAGAGAGGAGGAGGGAGAGAGAGAGAAGGAGGGGGAGAGAGAGGAGGAGGGAGAGAGAGAGAGAGGAGGGGTAAATGGAGAGAGAGAGGAGGAGGGAGAGAGAGAGGAGGAGGGAGAGAGAGAGAGAGGAGGGGTAAATGGAGAGAGAGAGGAGGAGAAAGAGAGAGAGGAGGGGTGAATGGAGAGAGAGAATAGGAGGGAGAGAGAGAGGAGGGGTGAATGGAGAGAGAGAGAGGAGAGGTGAATGGAGAGAGAGAGGGAGGGAGAGAGAGAGAGAGAGGAGGAGGGAGAGAGAGATGAGGGGTGAATGGAGAGAGAGAGGAGGAGGGAGAGAGAGAGGAGGAGGGAGAGAGAGAGGAAGGGTAAATGGAGAGAGAGGGGGAGGAGAGAGAGAGAGGAGGGGTGAATGGAGAGAGAGGGGGGAGAGAGAGAGAGGGGGGTGAATGGAGAGAGAGAAGGAGGGAGAGAGGGAGGGAGAGAGAGAGAGAGATGAGGGGTGAATGAAGAGAGAGAGGAGGAGGGAGAGAGAGAGAGAGAGAGAGAGAGAGGGGGAGGGAGAGAGAGAGGAGGGGTGAATGGAGAGAGAGTGGGAGGGAGAGAGAGAGGAGGGGTGAATGGAGGGAGAGAGGGAGTGAGAGAGAGAGGAGGGGTGAATGGAGAGAGAGGGGGAGGGAGAGAGGAGGGGTGAATGGAGAGAGAGAAGGAGGGAGAGAGAGAGGAGGGGTGAATGGAGAGAGAGAGGGAGGGAGGGAGAGAGGAGGGGTGAATGGAGGGAGAGAGGGAGGGAGAGAGAGAGGAGGGGTGAATGGAGAGAGAGAGGGAGGGAGGGAGAGAGGAGGGGTGAATGGAGGGAGAGAGGGAGGGAGAGAGAGAGGAGAGGTGAATGGAGAGAGCAAGGGAGAGAGGGGAGGGGTGAATGGAGAGAGAGAGAGGGAGGGAGAGAGAGGGAGGGAGAGAGAGAGGATGAGTGAATGGAGAGAGAGAGGGAGTTAGAGAGAGAGAGGAGGGAGAGAGAGAGGAGAGGTGAATGGAGAGAGCGAGGGAGAGAGAGGGAGAGAGGGAGTGAGAGAGAGAGAGAGAGAGAGAGAGAGAGAGAGAGAGGAGGGGTGAATGGAGAGAGAGGGGGAGGGAGAGAGAGAGGATGAGTGAATGGAGAGAGAGAGGATGAGTGAATGGAGCGAGAGAGGAGGGAGAGAGAGAGGAGGGGTGAATGGAGAGAGAGAGGGAGGGAGAGAGAGAGGAGAGGTGAATGAAGAGAGAGAGGGAGGGAGAGAGGAGGGGTGACTAGAGAGAGAGAGGGAGGAAGAGAGAGATGATGGGTGAATGGAGAGAGAGAGGGAGGGAGGAGAGGTGAATGGAGAGAGTGAGAGAGAGAGAGCGAGAGAGAGAGAGAGAGAGAGAGAGAGAGAGAGAGAGAGAGAGAGAGAGAGAGAGAGAGAGAGAGAGAGAGAGAGAGAGAGAGAGAGAGAGAGAGAGAGGAAATTTGTGTGATGGTGTGTGTCTGAAAGCTCCCTCCCAGTCAGACACTCATTCTGAGGTTCTGTGACTGTCTTGTGGCCCTTTGAGTGGGCTAGCACAGCCCTCCTCGGTACAAAGACCTCATTGAATGTGGCATTGCATTAGCATGTTAAACAGCCCTTGCTTCATCTCTGAACCGCTGACTGACAACCTATATCATCTCCATAATTACTCCATACTGCAAACTGGAGCCAGCCAGGGAGAGGGGCAAGGAGAGAGGGAGGGAGGCTGTTTGGAGGAGTGTGGTGTGGGGGCAGATAGGGGGTATGTGTAGGGAGAAGGAGAGAGGAGAGAGAGAGGGAGATGTACAGAGTACAGTGTAATGTTTACTGTTCATGTTTTATTGTTTATTTAACTTTTGTTTATTATCTATTTCAATTGCTTTGACAATGTAAACATATGTTTCCCAAGTCGAGAGAGAGAGAGAGAGAGAGAGAGAGAGAGAGAGAGAGAGAGAGAGAGAGAGAGAGAGAGAGAGAGAGAGAGAGAGAGAGAGAGAGAGAGAGAGAGAGAGAGAGAGAGAGAGAGAGAGAGAGAGAGAGAGAGAGAGAGAGAGAGAGAGAGAGAGAGAGAGAGAGACAGAGAGAGAGAGAGAGAGAGAGAGAGAGAGAGAGAGAGAGAGAGAGAGAGAGAGAGAGAGAGAGAGAGAGAGAGATGGCTCTCAAGAGAAGACAGGCTATGTGCTCACTGCCCACAAAATGAGGTGGAAACTGAGCTGCACTTCCTAACCTCCTGCCCAATGTATGACCATATTAGAGAGACATATTTCCCCCAGATTACACAGATCCACAAAGAATTCGAAAACAAATCCAATTTTGAAAAACTCCCATATCTACTGGGTGAAATTCCACAGTGTGCCATCACAGCAGCAAGATTTGTGACCTGTTGCCACGAGAGAAGAACAAACACCATTGTAAATACAACCCATATTTATGCTTATTTATTTTATCTTGTGTCCTTTAACTATTTGTACATTGTATATATATATATATATATATATATATATATATATATAATATGACATTTGTAATGTCTTTACTATTTTGAAATTTCTGTATGTGTAATGTTTACTGTTATTTTTTGTTGTTTTTCACTTTATATATTCACTTTGTATGTTGTCTACCTCACTTACTTTGGCAATGTTAACACATGTTTCCCATGCCAATAAAGCCCTTGAATTGAATTGAATTGAGAGAGATGGGTGTAGGAGCGACTCTGACGTTGGGGGGTTGGGGGGGGGCGAGGTTGTGTGATAGTGTGTGTCATTCTGAGTGATGTTTTATAAATATATTTTCACACTATGAGGTTGGAATAATATTGTGAAAATTATGATAATGCCCTTTTAGTGTAAGAACTGTTTTAAAATAACTAGCAAAATTCTAGCTTAAGAAATTGCTCTTTGCTACGAAGCTATGTGTGTTTCTTTTAACCATTTTAATTGAAAACAATCACAGTAAGGTACTTAATTGTTACCTAGAAATTATTTGATATTGAGAAAAGATTGCCTCATTGGGCCTTTATTAAGGCAGCATTATAAGGGAAACAATTACTGATTATTTGATGATATCTACCTCAGACTGAGAAAGGCTAGGATAATGGTTCTATGTGAATTACACAGCTAGTAGACTATAGCAGATGAGACTGAATGCAGGGTGAAGTCATGTTAGTGTGTTCTGTGTATAAAGCACAAGCATGGTGTCATGACATTGGCCTCTTTGGGTATAACAACCCCATCCACCTCTCCCTGCCACCCCCTTTCCTCCTTCAACTAGGTTGCTGTGGTCAGAGAGACGCCGTAAATTCATGAGAATCTCCTCATGGACACATAGTAGAGAGAGAGTACATTTTCATAGAGGACAAAGGAAATCCTTCCACCTCACAGAACTTGAGGTACGAACAAATTTTATGTTCCGGAGAAAGTATAAAAGATCGGTGAAGAATCCATCTACGAACTGGTCCGTTTGTTACAACTTGGGAAGCTCATGGGAGACGGTGTGGCCACATTACCATAACGCTGTTTATATAATAGCCCCAGATATAAGGTTTACATCTAATTGTTGTATAAGATGAATTAATGAGTATGATACTGTTTACACAATTTTACAATGTGATTTTGGACTGTTTAATGAAGGAAAACTCAAAAAGGGGATTGGAGTTAACTAAATCAGAGGACCGCCCCTGAGCCCAGTTAGGGTCAGACATTCTGGACCGCCCCTGAGCCCAGTGAGGGTCAGACATCCTGGGACAGCCTTTTCTGCCATTCCAAATATAAAAAAACACTCGGGTTTTCGATCAGCAGACCGAGCTTGCCTCAATTACGAGATGGCTAAAGGTTGCAGATCATGTTTTTCTCCATTAGGAGGACAAAAGTTGTAGACCATTGCTGAATCTTTTAACCATACCACATGGTTAAACTCTTAGACTATCGATACCGACAGAATAAGAACAAGTCTTTGATACAAATTACCAGTCTGCAGCTAAGAATTCGGTATCATTGAACGTGAAGAACGACAACCGCCGAAACATCCATTCTATAACAATTGTCACTTTGAACTATCCCCTCTAACCAAGACAGAGAGAGAGAGACGGACAATTCTACGAAAGACACAAACGTTTCACCAGCGATCACGACGACACACTGAGCGTAAATATATATATTGATTGCAATTGTTCCCGAATGAGTGAGCGTTCATGTGTAAAGGATTAGCATTTCAATTGTTATAATTATCACTCTGTAGTGACTTCTTAGTCGACCCCCACTTCCCTTTCATCTAACAAGCCACCATGCCGGTTTAGCCCACTAGGGCACATTCTCCTATCATTACATTTACCTTGTTTGTTTGTTTGTTCAT
Organism: Oncorhynchus gorbuscha; assembly: GCF_021184085.1. NCBI lineage: Eukaryota > Metazoa > Chordata > Actinopteri > Salmoniformes > Salmonidae > Oncorhynchus > Oncorhynchus gorbuscha. The sequence continues at coordinate 94,919,703 of NC_060175.1, forward strand.
GCATTTCTGTGAATTACTTAGTTAGTGATAAATAAATGATTTAACACAATTGATGTATGGATGACTCATAGTGAAGACTGGGTTCGTGCAGATAACCAACTATTTACGACGTTTGGAATGAGACTAACATGAGGTAAAGTAAATAATTCATGAATTCGAAGACTAATTGATCAGATAAAACATCTGAAAAGTTATTTTAGGAAATGATAAGTTCGTAATCTGAATATTTTTCCTTGGTGCCCCGACATCCTAGGTAATTAGTTACATGATTAATCAGTTGAACGCGTAGTAACTAATTACAGAGAATCTTTGATAAAAACTATCAGTCTTCAGTTAATGATAGTCAAGACACGACAGTGGATACAGCACATACTGTAGCTCAGGAGTATCTCTGCATCAGCTTTGTACCACCTCACACTCACTATTCCCATGCTAAGCTTTCCTGCCTTTGTATCTAGAGATTACTCTCTACCTCTCTCCATTCTCTTCTACTCTCTAACTTCCTCTTCCTCATTCCATGCCTCACTAAAAACCCCTCCTCTCTCCTGTTCTTTCACGCTCCCTTCATCACCCTCATTGTCCCTCCATTATCATCGCTTGGTCTGGCTCCCTCTTCCTTGCTCTCCTCTCTCTTTTCTCCTTCTGTCTCTCTTTCTCTTTCTCTCTTTCTCTCTCTCTCTCTCTCTCCTCATATTTTCTCTCTCTCCTCTCTCTCTCTTCCTCTCTCTCTCTCTCTATCTTTCTCTTCATCTCTCTCTCTCTCTCTCTCTCTCTCTCTCTCTCTCCTCTCTCCCCCTCTGCAGTAAATGGTGATTGATCAAACATTGTGCCAGTGATGGCAGAGAAGGAAGGATGCGGAAAATATGGTTATCCTGTGTCCGCGTGCCATGCATCCCAAATCAGCCCTCCCTCTGTCCTCTACTCTCTCCTATTTCCTTACCTCTCTTTCATCTCAACCCTTCCCCTCTCCTCTTCTATCTGTCAGGACCCGGTTACGAACCCGGGTCTCCGGAGTGAGAAACAGTCACTTAACCAACTGAGCCACGAATAGTCGGCAGAACCCAGAAGATGAGGCAGACACAGCAGTACTTGAGACAGTGTATTTAGTGAAGTAAAAAAGTGAAGTCCTTCAGGAAAACATGCAACTCCACAACCTCAAAAGGAATTCCACAAGAACAAAGGTAATCCTCCAAGACAAAAAGGTAAATCCACAAGGTGGTAGGTATAGCATAAAAAGCCTCAAAAGATACTCAAAAATAAATAAACAAGAACAAAAAACAGAATTCCACAAGAGAGTCCACCGGGATCAACAAGAGTACACAGAATACTAGGGCTGGGTGCTAACATACAAACACAGAGCAAATAACTGAGGAAAACTAAGGGTTTAAATACAATCAGGTGAGACAAGGCACAGGTGCAAATAATAATGGGGATCAAGGGAAAACAAAAGGTCAAAAAGCACAATGGGGGCATCTAGTGACCAAAAACCGGAACAACCCTGGCCAAATCCTGACACTATCTTGTCACCTTCCTCTCCTCTACTCCTCTTCCACTCCTCTCCCCACTCCCTTCCACTCTTCTCTCTCCCCTCTCCATTCTACATTCTCTCACCTTCCTCTCCCCACCCCATTCCACTCTTCTCTCTCCCCTCTCCATTCTACATTCTCTCACCTTCCTCTCCCCAACCCTTCCACTCGTCTCTCTCCCCTCTCCATTCTACATTCTCTCACCTTCCTCTCCCCACCCCCTTGCACTCTTCTCTCTCCCCTCTCCATTCTACATTCTCTCACCTTCCTCTCCCCACCCCCTTCCACTCTTCTCTCTCCCCTCTCCATTCTACATTCTCTCACCTTCCTCTCCCCAACCCTTTCCACTCTTCTCTCTCCCCTCTCCATTCAACATTCTCTCACCTTCCTCTCCCCACTCCCTTCCACTCTTCTCTCTCCCCTCTCCATTCTACATTCTCTCACCTTCCTCTCCCCAACCCTTCCACTCTTCTCTCTCCCTCTCCATTCTACATTCTCTCACCTTCCTCTCCCCACCCCATTCCACTCTTCTCTCTCCCCTCTCCATTCTACATTCTCTCACCTTCCTCTCCCCAACCCTTCCACTCTCTCTCTCCCCTCTCCATTCTACATTCTCTCACCTTCCTCTCTCCACCCCCTTGCACTCTTCTCTCTCCCCTCTCCATTCTACATTCTCTCACCTTCCTCTCCCCACCCCCTTCCACTCTTCTCTCTCCCCTCTCCATTCTACATTCTCTCACCTTCCTCTCCCCAACCCTTTCCACTCTTCTCTCTCCCCTCTCCATTCAACATTCTCTCATTCCTCTCCCCACCCCTTCCACTCTTCTCTCTCCCCTCTCCATTCTACATTCTCTCACCTTCCTCTCCCCAACCCTTCCACTCTTCTCTCTCCCTCTCCATTCTACATTCTCTCACCTTCCTCTCCCCAACCCTTTCCACTCTTCTCTCTCCCCTCTCCATTCTACATTCTCTCACCTTCCTCTCCCCACACCCTTCCACTCTTCTCTCTCCCCTCTCCATTCTACATTCTCTCACCTTCCTCTCCCCATCCCCTTCCACTCTTCTCTCTCCTCTCCCATCTCTCTCTCATTCCTTCCTTCCTTTCTCCTCTCTCCTCCTTACTCTCCCTTCTTCAAGTGTGACATGATGCAGTAACACACTAGTGAGGTCTGTTCATTATCACCAGAGTAGCAGACAACCTCCTCCTAAAACCACATTGGAACAGGAGATCCCCAAGGTTCCTCTCCTAGGACATTCTCCTCCAATGAGAAGGAGGCGAGGAGAGAGGACGTGAGGACGAATTGGGAAAGAGTCTGTGTATGTGTCTGTGTTCGTCCCACCATGATCTTGAAGGCTCTGAGAGGTAAAGCCTACAGAGTTACAGAGTGCAGCCACATTTCCAACCATGAGAATAAGGCATTGATGACTCCATGCTTGATACAGTGCCTTGCGAAAGTATTCGCCCCCCTTGAACTTTGCGACCTTTTACCACATTTCAGGCTTCAAATATAAAGATATAAAACTGTATTTTTTTGTGAAGAATCAACAACAAGTGGGACACAATCATGAAGTGGAACGACATTTATTGGATATTTCAAACTTTTTTAACAAATCAAAAACTGAAAAATTGGGCGTGCAAAATTATTCAGCCCCTTTACTTTCAGTGCAGCAAACTCTCTCCAGAAGTTCAGTGAGGATCTCTGAATGATCCAATGTTGACCTAAATGACTAATGATGATAAATACAATCCACCTGTGTGTACTCAAGTCTCCGTATAAATGCACCTGCACTGTGATAGTCTCAGAGGTCCGTTAAAAGCGCAGAGAGCATCATGAAGAACAAGGAACACACCAGGCAGGTCCGAGATACTGTTGTGAAGAAGTTTAAAGCCGGATTTGGATACAAAAAGATTTCCCAAGCTTTAAACATCCCAAGGAGCACTGTGCAAGCGATAATATTGAAATGGAACGAGTATCAGACCACTGCAAATCTACCAAGACCTGGCCGTCCCTCTAAACTTTCAGCTCATACAAGGAGAAGACTGATCAGAGATGCAGCCAAGAGGCCCATGATCACTCTGGATGAACTGCAGAGATCTACATCTGAGGTGGGACACTGTCCATAGGACAACAATCAGTCGTATATTGCACAAATCTGGCCTTTATGAAAGAGTGGCAAGAAGAAAGCCATTTCTTAAAGATATCCATAAAAAGGGTCGTTTAAAGTTTGACACAAGCCACCTGGGAGACACACCAAACATGTGGAAGAAGGTGCTCTGGTCAGATGAAACCAAAATTGAACTTTTTGGCAACAATGCAAAACGTTATGTTTGGCGTAAAAGCAACACAGCACATCACCCTGAACACACCATCCCCACTGTCAAACATGGTGGTGGCAGCATCATGGTTTGGGCCTGCTTTTCTTCAACATGGACAGGGAAGATGGTTAAAATTGATGGGAAGATGGATGGAGCCAAATACAGAACCATTCTGGAAGAAAACCTGATGGAGTCTGAAAAAGACTGTCATGTTTTGTCTTATATCATCTTGTCATTTTGCTTTTCCTTCTGTTCGATTTCCCCCTGCTGGTCTTTTTAGGTTCGTTCCCCTTTCTCTCTCCCTTCCTCTCTTCTTCTCTCTATTGTTCATTCCTACTCCCAGCTGTTCCTATTCCCCTAATCAATCATTTAGTCTTCCCACACCTGTTCCTTATCTTTTCCCCTGATTAGAGTCCCTATTTCTTCCCTTGTTTTCCGTTCCTGTCCTGTCGGATCCTTATCTATTGTTCACCGTGCTGTGTCTATGTATTGCCCTGTCGTGTCGTGTTTCCCTCAGATGCTGCGTGGTGAGCAGGTGTCTGAGTCTGCTACGTTCAAGTGCCTTCCCGAGGCAACCTGCAGTTCTTGATCAAGTCTCCTGTCTGTTCTCGTCATTACAGTAGTATTATGCCTTTTGTTTGTAAAGTAACTTTACTGGATTAAATACTCTGTTTTCGCCAAGTCGCTTTTGGGTCCTCATTCACCTGCATAACAGAAGGATCCGAAGACTGTCATGTTTTGTCTTATATCATCTTGTCATTTTGCTTTTCCTTCTGTTCGTTTTCCCCCTGCTGGTCTTTTTAGGTTCGTTCCCCTTTTTCTCTCTCCCTTCCTCTTCTCTTCTCTCTATTGTTCCGTTCCTACTCCCAGCTGTTCCTATTCCCCTAATCAATCATTTAGTCTTCCCACACCTGTTCCTTATCTTTTCCCCTGATTAGAGTCCCTATTTCTTCCCTTGTTTTCCGTTCCTGTCCTGTCGGATCCTTATCTATTGTTCACCGTGCTGTGTCTATGTATTGCCCTGTCGTGTCGTGTTTCCCTCAGATGCTGCGTGGTGAGCAGGTGTCTGAGTCTGCTACGTTCAAGTGCCTTCCCGAGGCAACCTGCAGTTCTTGATCAAGTCTCCTGTCTGTTCTCGTCATTACGAGTAGTATTATGCCTTTTGTTTGTAAAGTAACTTTACTGGATTAAATACTCTGTTTTCGCCAAGTCGCTTTTGGGTCCTCATTCACCTGCATAACAGAAGGATCCGACCAAGAATGGACCCAGCGACTATGGATTCTCTCTACTCTACTCTCGAGTTCCAGGGAGCGATGCTCGGCAGACACGAGCAGGAATTGTCTGCTGCTCGGCATGCCGTTGAAACCCTGGCCCTCAGGTCTCCGACCTCTCAGGACAGTGTCAGAGTCTTCGTCTCGTGTCACCAGCTAATCCGGTTCTTCCGAGCCTCCGGAACCTGGGTTAATAACCCACCATGTTATTCTGGGCAGCCCACTGAGTGCCGCTCCTTTCTCACCCAGTGTGATATCGTGTTCTCTCTCCAACCCAACACATACTCAAGAGAGAGAGCTCGGATTGCCTACGTCATATCACTCCTTACTGGTCGGGCTCGGCAGTGGGGCACAGCTATCTGGGAGGCAAGCGCTGAGTGTACTAACAATTATCTGAACTTTAAAGAGGAGATGATAAGGGTTTTTGATCGCTCAGTTTTGGGAAAGAAGCTTCCTGGTCCCTGTCTTCCCTATGTCAAGGTAATCGATCCATAACGGATTACTCTATAGAGTTTTCACTCTTGCTGCCTCCAGTAACTGGAACGAGCAGGCGTTGCTCGCTCGTTTTCTGGAGGGACTCCACGCTAAGGTTAAGGATGAGATTCTCTCTCGGGAGGTTCCATCCAGCGTGGATTCTTTGATTGAACCTATTCGCATTGAACTGACGGGTAGATCTTCGTCACCGAGCTCATAGAAGAGAGCTCGCGTTAACTGTGTCTCCCCTCTCTCCGACACTACCGTCTTTCCCCACTGACTCAGGTGTTGAGCCCATGCAGCTGGGGGTAGGTATCTCGACTAAGGAGAGGGGAACGGAGAATCACCAACCGCCTCTGTCTCTATTGCGGTTCCGCTGGTCATTTTGTCATTTCATGTCCAGTTAAAGGCCAGAGCTCATCAGTTACGGAGGGCGACTGATAAGCGCTACTAGACGGTCCTCTCCGTCAAGTACATGTAATATTTACCGGTCCATCTACGCTGGACCGGATCCTTGCTTCCTGCAGTGCATTAATAGACTCTGGGGCAGAGGGCTGTTTTATGGACGAATTGGGCGCAGGAACATGACATTCCTCTCAGACAGTTAGGGAGCCCACGGTCATGTTTGCCTTGGATGGTAGTCCTCTCCCAGTATATTATGTGAAACACTACCTTTAACCCTCACTGTATCTGGTAACCATAGTGAGACCATTTCTTTTTTGATTTTTGTTCACCTTTTAACCTGTTGTTTTGGGTCATCCCTGGCTAGTGTGTCATAATCCTTCTTTTGATTGGTCTAGTAATTCTATCCTTTCCTGGAACGTTTCTTGTCATGTGAAGTGTTTAATGTCTGCTATTTCTCCTGTTTGTTCTGTCCCCTCTTCTCAGGAGGAACCTGGTGATTTGACAGGAGTGCCGGAGGAATATCATGGTCTGCGCACGGTCTTCAGTCGGTCCAGAACCAACTCCCTTCCTCCTCACCGGTCGTATGATTGTTGTTCTGATCTCTTTAAAAATTTTGCATCCGCTCCTATCCTTGTTGCACCTGACGTCACTAAACAGTTTATTGTTGAGGTTGACGCGTCGGGGTGGGCGTGGGACCATTCTGTCCCAGCGCTCCGATACTGACGATGGGGTCCACCCTTGTGCGTATTTTTCTCAACCCTGTCACCGTCGGAACGTAACTATGATGTGGCTAACGTTACAACTGCTCGCCATCCGTTTAGCCCTAGGCAAATGGCGACAGTGGTTGGAGGACCACAGTTCCTTTTGTCGTTTGGACTGACCAAAGGAACCTTGAGTACATCCGTTATGCCAAACGACTGAATGCGCGTCATGCTCGTTGGGCGTTGTTTTCGCTCGTTTCGAGTTCGTTATTTCTTATTGCCCGGGTACTAAGAACACCAAGCCTCATGCTTTATCCCGTCTCTTTAGTTCTTCTGGATGGCTTCTACCGATCCCGAGGGGATCCTTCCTGTTGGGCGTGTTGTCGGGTTGACTGTCTGGGTTGAGAGACAGGTTAAGCAAGCACTCACGCACACTGCATGGAGCGCTTGTCCTAGTAACCTTTTCGTTCCTGTTTCTACTCAGTCTGGCTGTTCTTCAGTGGGCTCACTCTGCCAAGTTAGCTGGCCATCCCGGCGTTCAGGACAGCTTGCTTCTATTCGCCAGCGGTTTTGGTGGCCTACTCAGGAGCGTGACACGCGCCGTTTCGTGGCTGCGTGTTCAGACTGCGCGCAGAAGAAGTCTGGTAATTTTTTTCTGCTTCTGCTCCTGGTCTTGCTGGGTCTCAGTCTGTTCCCTGCCATCGCATCTCTCCTGTTCTTGTTCCTGCCCTTGCTGTGTCTCAGTCTGTCCCTAGTTCTCTTTTTTTTTTTTTTTAGAGTAGTACCCTAGTTTCCCTTTTTCCACGTTTTCGTTACGGTCCTGAGGAGAGGAGTTGGGTTCTTTCTCGGGACGTGCTGGACCGTTTGATCTATGATTTCCTCCGTTGCCGCCAGTGTTCCTCCTCGAGAGCGCCAGGACCAAGATGGGGGCAAATGTTTTGTCTTATATCATCTTGTCATTTTGCTTTTCCTTCTGTTCGTTTTCCCCCTGCTGGTCTTTTTAGGTTCACCCCTTTTTCTCTCCCTTCCTCTCTCTCTTCTCTCTATTGTTCCGTTCCTACTCCCAGCTGTTCCTATTCCCTAATCAATCATTTAGTCTTCCCACACCTGTTCCTTATCTTTTCCCCTGATTAGAGTCCCTATTTCTTCCCTTGTTTTCCGTTCCTGTCCTGTCGGATCCTTATCTATTGTTCACCGTGCTGTGTCTATGTATTGCCCTGTCGTGTCGTGTTTCCCTCAGATGCTGCGTGGTGAGCAGGTGTCTGAGTCTGCTACGTTCAAGTGCCTTCCCGAGGCAACCTGCAGTTCTTGATCAAGTCTCCTGTCTGTTCTCGTCATTACGAGTAGTATTATGCCTTTTGTTTGTAAAGTAACTTTACTGGATTAAATACTCTGTTTTCGCCAAGTCGCTTTTGGGTCCTCATTCACCTGCATAACAAAGACCTGAGACTGGGACGGAGATTTGTCTTCCAACAAGACAATGATCCAAAACATAAAGCAAAATCTACAATGGAATGGTTCAAAAATAAACATATCCAGGTGTTAGAATGGCCAAGTCAAAGTCCAGACCTGAATCCAATCGAGAATCTGTGGAAAGAACTGAAAATTGCTGTTCACAAATGCTCTCCATCCAACCTCACTGAGCTCGAGCTGTTTTGCAAAGGAGGAATGGGAAAAAATTTCAGTCTCTCGATGTGCAAAACTGATAGAGACATACCCCAAGCAACTTACAGCTGTAATCGCAGCAAAAGGTGGCGCTACAAAGTATTAACTTAAGGGGGCTGAATAATTTTGCACGCCCAATTTTTCAGTTTTTGATTTGTTAAAAAAGTTTGAAATATCCAATAAATGTCGTTCCACTTCATGATTGTGTCCCACTTGTTGTTGATTCTTCACAAAAAAATACAGTTTTATATCTTTATGTTTGAAGCCTGAAATGTGGCAAAAGGTCGCAAAGTTCAAGGGGGCCGAATACTTTTGCAAGGCACTGTATGTCACAGAGAGCTATGAACTATATGGTACATAACAGCCACATTCCACATGTTGACGTTAGGGTTAGAGAGAGGGCCAGGTGGGGTGACAATAGCATAATATATCAACATTATATTATAAGTAACAGCATAACATATCAAAATTATACTATAAGTGTTACGTTCCCCAGTTTCTGTGTTGTTTGGGGTTTGAATGTGTTGGTATATGTGTATTTCAGGAAATGGCTTCCTGGATTCTAAGCAGCTGATTGGTCGGCCTCATCGACGATTGGAGCTCTAAACCCTCTCCCTCTTGTAAGGGGAAACAGCTGTTTTCAATGACCAACTCCTTCTCCAGCTGGATAAAAGCCAGTGTTCCTTTGTCAGGAGGAGAGAGCTTCTGTGTATGTGCTGTGTTGGTTGTTGTCTGGTAAATTTGTTGTAAACTATTTTGTAGCTGGTCCTGCAGAGGTATGTGTTTGCTATAGTACCTAGTGTTTATGGTTTATTCAAGTTGTTCACTGAGTTGGTGACTTATTCTGTTTCATTTGTTCCCGGGAGGTAGGGGAAGGCACCTTGGGAGTGTTTCGTCAGGAGGCCAGTGGGCATACATATACCTGTAGTATGTACTGTCTATGCACACTAGGTAAGACCTGGGCAGAGCCCCCCCCCCCCTGTATTTTGGGTAGCACATCAGGTGGTGTTAAGAATAGGTAAGCAGTGGGTAGGTATGTAAGGTAGGAGAGGGGACTCTAACTTTTACTTTCTTTGCTTTGGTTCCGTCCAGACCCTTTTCCCCACATTTACTGTGTTAAGGAAATAAATTCCCTGTAAACAGTAATATTCTCTGCCTCTGTCATCCTTGCCCGCACCTACAATCACATACCTCTTTTATTCCACTGGGAATTGTGTAGCAGGATTTTGCGTTCCCTCCAAGAGACATAAGTAACAGCATAATACACTGCTCAAAAAAATAAAGGGAACACTTAAACAACACAATGTAACTCCAAGTCAATCACACTTCTGTGAAATCAAACTGTCCACTTAGGAAGTAACACTGATTGACAATAAATTTCACATGCTGTTGTGCAAATGGAATAGACAACAGTTGAAATTATAGGCAAAAGCAAGACACATTTCAGGAGTCATTCCAGCCATTAAGAAATACATAAAGTAGACTGGCCATGCTGCCCTATAGACTGGCAGGTGGTGCCAGACCATGCTTCTGTTCCTATGACTGGCTATGGCTGATGTTTTGGTCACTTTTGAATGCTGGCCATGTTTCACTCTAGTGGTAGCATGAGACAGTCTACAACCCACACAAGTGGCTCAGGTAGTGCAGCTCATCCAGGATGGCACATCAATGCCAGCTGTGGCAAGAAGGTTTGCTGTGTCTGTCAGCGTAGTGTCCAGAGCATGGAGGCGCTACCAGGAGACAGGCCAGTACATCAGGAGACGTGGAGGAGGCTTTAGGAGGGCAACAACCCAGCAGCAGGACAGCTACCTCCGCCTTTGTGCAAGGAGGAGCAGGAGGAGCACTGCCAGAGCCCTGCAAAATGACCTCCAGCAGGCCACAAATGTGCATGTGTCTGCTCAAATGGTCAGAAACAGACTCCATGAGGGTGGTATGAGGGCCCGGCATCCACAGGTGGGGGTTGTGCTTACAGCCCAACACTGTGCAAGACGTTTTGCATTTGCCAGAGAACACCAAGATTGGCAAATTCGCCACTGGCGCCCTGTGCTCTTCACAGATGAAAGCAGGCTCACACTGAGCACATGTGACAGACGTGACAGAGTCTGGAGACGCCGTGGAGAATGTTCTGCTGCCTGCAACATCCTCCAGCATGACCGGTTTGGCAGTGGGTCAGTCATGGTATGGGGTGGCATTTCTTTGGGGTGCCGCACAGCCCTCCATGTGCTCGCCAGAGGTAGCCTGACTGCCATTAGGTACCGAGATGAGATCCTCAGGCCCCTTGTGAGACCATATGCTGGTGCGGTTGGCCCTGGGTTCCTCCTAATGCAAGACAATGCTAGACCTTATGTGGCTGGAGTGTGTCAGCAGTTCCTGCAAGAGGAAGGCATTGATGCTATGTTCCCCAGACCTGAATCCAATTGGGCACATCTGGGACATCATGTCTCACTCCATCCACCAACGCCACGTTGCACCACAGACTGTCCAGGAGTTGGCGGATGCTTTCATCCAGGTCTGGAAGGAGATCCCCCAGGACCGCCATAAAAAAAAGCCAGACTACGGTTTGCAACTGTACATGGCGACAAAAATTGTACTTTTTGGAGAAATGTCCTCTTGTCTGAAAGAAAAATAGAACTGGTGGTAGCATCATGTTGTGGGGTTGCTTTTCTGCAGGAGGGACTGGTGCACTTCATAAAATAGATGGCATGAGGAAGGGAAATGATGGATATATTGAAGCAACATCTCAAGACATCAGTCAGGAACATAAAGCTTGGTCGCAAATGGGTCTTCCAAATGGACAATGACCCCAAGCATACTTCCAAAGTTGTGGCAAAATAGCTTAAGGACAAAGTCAAGGTATTGGAGCGTCCATCACAAAGCCCTGACCTCAATCCCATAGAACATTTGTAGGCATGACTGAAACAGCATGTGCAAGCAAGGAGGCCTACAAACCTGACTCCGTTACACCAGCTCTGTCAGGAGGAATGGGCCAAAATTCACCAAACTTATTGTGGGAAGCTTGTGGAAGGCTACCCGAAACATTCAAGCCAAGTTCAACAATTTAAGGGCAATGTTACCAAATACTAATTGAGTATGTAAACTTCTGACCCACTGGGAATGTGATGAAAGAAATAAAAGCTGAAATAAATCATTATCTCTGCTATTATTCTGACATTTCACGATCTTAAAATAAAGTGGTGATCCTAACTGACCTAAGACGGGGAATATTGACTAGGATTAAATTTCAGGAATTGTGGAAAACTGACCTTATCTGTATTTGGCTAAGGTCTATGTAAACTTCCGACTTCAACTGTAAATGGTTTATCAAAAGTCTATTTGAAATCATATACAGACTCACTTGAGGCTTTTTAAATGCAGTATAGTTCATTGGTGCAATATAAAACAGGCCAATAGAAGTTAAATAGCAGCACATTTCATGGTCATTCTGCCATTAAGAAATACATAAAGTAGACTGGCCATGCTGCTCCTATAGACTGGCTATGTGCCATGCTGCTCCTATAGACTGGCTATGTGCCATGCTGCTCCTATAGAGTGGCCATGCTTCTCCTATAGACTGGCTATGTGCCATGCTGCTCCTATAGAGTGGCCATGCTGCTCCTATAGACTGGCTATGTGCCATGCTGCTCCTATAGACTGGCTATGTGCCATGCTGCTCCTATAGAGTGGCCATGCTGCTCCTATAGACTGGCTATGTGCCATGCTGCTCCTATAGAGTGGCCATGCTTCTCCTATAGACTGGCTATGTGCCATGCTGCTCCTATAGAGTGGCCATGCTGCTCCTATAGACTGGCTATGTGCCATGCTGCTCCTATAGACTGGCTATGTGCCACGCTGCTCCTATAGAGTGGCCATGCTGCTCCTATAGACTGGCTATGTGCCATGCTGCTCCTATAGAGTGGCCATGCTTCTCCTATAGACTGGCTATGTGCCATGCTGCTCCTATAGACTGGCTATGTGGCATGCTGCTCCTATAGACTGGCTATGTGGCATGCTGCTCCTATAGACTGGCTATGTGGCATGCTGCTCCTATAGACTGGCTATGTGCCATGCTGCTCCTATAGACTGGCTATGTGCCATGCTTCTCCTATAGACTGGCTATGTGCCATGCTGCTCCTATAGACTGGCTATGTGCCATGCTGCTCCAATAGACTGTCTATGTGCCATGCTGCTCCTATAGACTGGCTATGTGCCATGCTTCTCCGACAGAGTGGCCATGCTGCTCCTATAGACTGGCTATGTGCCATGCTGCTCCTATAGACTGGCTATGTGCCATGCTTCTCCTATAGAATGGCTATGTGCCATGCTTCTCCGACAGAGTGGCCATGCTGCTCCTATAGACTGGATATGTGCCATGCTGCTCCTATAGACTGGCTATGTGCCATGCTGCTCCTATAGACTGGCTATGTGCCATGCTGCTCCTATAGACTGGCTATGTGCCATGCTGCTCCTATAGACTGGCTATGTGCCATGCTGCTCCTATAGACTGGCTATGTGCCATGCTGCTCCTATAGACTGGCTATGTGCCATGCTTCTCCTATAGACTGGCTATGTGCCATGCTGCTCCTATAGACTGGCTATGTGCCATGCTGCTCCTATAGACTGGCTATGTGGCATGCTTCTCCTATAGACTGGCTATGTGCCATGCTGCTCCTATAGACTGGCTATGTGCCATGCTGCTCCTATAGAGTGGCTATGTGCCATGCTTCTCCGACAGAGTGGCCATGCTGCTCCTATAGACTGGCTATGTGGCATGCTGCTCCTATAGACTGGCTATGTGCCATGCTGCTCCTATAGACTGGCTATGTGCCATGCTTCTCCTATAGAGTGGCTATGTGCCATGCTTCTCCGACAGAGTGGCCATGCTTCTCCTATAGACTGGCTATGTGCCATGCTTCTCCTATAGAGTGGCTATGTGCCATGCTTCTCCTATAGAGTGGCTATGTGGCATGCTGCTCCTATAGACTGGCTATGTGCCATGCTGCTCCTATAGACTGGCTATGTGCCATGCTTCTCCTATAGAGTGGCTATGTGCCATGCTTCTCCGACAGAGTGGCCATGCTTCTCCTATAGACTGGCTATGTGCCATGCTTCTCCTATAGAGTGGCTATGTGCCATGCTTCTCCGACAGAGTGGCCATGCTTCTCCTATAGACTGGCCATGCTGCTCCTATAGACTGGCTATGTGCCATGCTTCTCCTATAGAGTGGCTATGTGCCATGCTTCTCCGACAGAGTGGCCATGCTTCTCCTATAGACTGGCTATGTGCCATGCTTCTCCTATAGAGTGGCTATGTGCCATGCTTCTCCGACAGAGTGGCTATGTGCCATGCTTCTCCTATAGAGTGGCTATGTGCCATGCTTCTCCTATAGAGTGGCTATGTGCCATGCTTCTCCTATAGACTGGCTATGTGCCATGCTGCTCCTATAGACTGGCTATGTGCCATGCTTATCCTATAGAGTGGCTATGTGCCATGCTGCTCCTATAGACTGGCTATGTGCCATGCTGCTCCTATAGACTGGCTATGTGCCATGCTTCTCCGACAGAGTGGCCATGCTTCTCCAATAGAGTGGCTATGTGCCATGCTTCTCCTATAGAGTGGCTATGTGCCATGCTTCTCCGACAGAGTGGCCATGCTTCTCCTATAGACTGGCTATGTGCCATGCTTCTCCTATAGAGTGGCTATGTGCCATGCTTCTCCTATAGAGTGGCTATGTGCCATGCTTCTCCTATAGAGTGGCTATGTGCCATGCTTCTCCTATAGAGTGGCTATGTGCCATGCTTCTCCTATAGAGTGGCTATGTGCCATGCTTCTCCTATAGAGTGGCTATGTGCCATGCTTCTCCTATAGAGTGGCTATGTGCTATGCTTCTCCTATAGAGTGGCTATGTGCCATGCTTCTCCTATAGAGTGGCTATGTGCCATGCTTCTCCTATAGACTGGCTATGTGCCATGCTTCTCTCTATAGAGTGGCTATGTGCCATGCTTCTCCTCCCTCCTAGAGTGGCTATGTGCCATCTTCTCCTATACCCTATGTGCCATGCTTCTCCCCTATAGAGTGTCCTCCTAACCCCTCCTCTCTCTCCTCCCCACCCCTCCTCCCTCTCCTCCCCACCCCTCTTCTCTCTCCTCCTTCCCCACTTCTCTCTCCTCCTCACCCTTCCTCTCTCTCCTCCTTCCCCACTTCTCTCTCCTCCTCACCCCTACTCTCACACCTCTACTACTTTCATACTCCTCCTCCCTCTCCTCCTCACGCCTCCTCTCTCTCCTCCTTCCCCACTTCTCTCTCCTCCTCACCCCTACTCCCTCTCCTCCTCACCCCTACTCCCTCTCCTCCTCACCTCTTCTCTCTCCTCCTCACCTCTTCTCTCTCCATCTCACCCCTCCTCTCTCTCCACCTCACCCCTCCTCCCTCTCCACCTCACCCCTCCTCTCTCTCCTCCTTCCCCACTCCTCTCTCCTTCCCCACTTCTCTCTCCTCCTCACCCCTACTCTCACACCTCTACTACTTTCTCACTCCACCTCCCTCTCCTCCTCACCCTTCCTTCTCTCCTCCTTCCCCACTTGTCTCTCCTCCTCACCCCTACTCCCTCTCCTCCTTCCCCACTTCTCTCTCCTCCTCACCCTTCCTCTCGGACTCTCTCTCGCCCCTCTCCCACTTTCTCTACCCCTCTCCCAATCCTCACTTCTCACGCACTTCAATCAAATTGTATTTGTCACATACACATGATTAGCAGATGTGAATGTGAGTGTAGCGAAAGGCTTCTAGTTCCGACAGTGCAGTAATATCTAGCAAATTTACAAAGACTACACACAATATAAGGGGATGTAATAAGAATATGTACATATAAACATATGGATGCTCGGTGGCTGTGCAGCATAGGCAAGATGCAATAGATGGTGTAAAATACAATATATACATATGAGATGAGCAATGTAGGATAGGTAAACATTTTTTACATTTACATTTACATTACATTTAAGTCATTTAGCAGACGCTCTTATCCAGAGCGACTTACAAATTGGTGCATTCACCTTATGACATCCAGTGGAACAGTCACTTTACAATAGTGCATCTAAATCTTAAAGGGGCGCAATTATTTAAAGTGACTAGTGACTAGTGATACCATTAAATCAATTTATTGAAGTGGCCAGTGATTTGAGTCTATGTTGGCAGCAGCCTCTCTAAGTGATGGCTGTTTAACAGTCTGATGGTCTTGAGATAGAAGCTGTTTTTCAGTTTTCAGTTTCTCGGTCCCAGCTTTGATGCACCTGTACTGACCTCTCATTCTGGATGATAGCGGGGTGGACAGGCAGTGGCTCGGGTGGTTGTTGACCTTGATGATCTTTTTGGCCTTCCTGTGACATCGGGTGTTGTAGGTGTCCTAGATGGCAGGCAGTTTGCCAGTGCACTACCCTCTGGTGAGCCTTGCGGTTGAGGGCGGTACAGTTGCCGTAACAGGCAGTGATACAGCCCGACAAGATGTTCCTGATTGTGCATCTGTAGAAGTTTGTGAGAGTTTTAGGTGACAAGCCAAATTTCTTCAGCCTCCTGAGATTGAAGAGGCCATGTCGTGCCTTCTTCACCACACTGTCTGTGGGTGGACCATTTCAGTTTGTCCGTGATGTGTATGCCGAGGAACTTAAAACTTTCCACCTTCTCCACTAAAGTTCCGTCAATGTGGATAGGGGGGTGCTCCCTCTGCTGTTTCCTGAAGTCCATGATCATCATCTTTGTTTTGTTGACATTGAGTGTGAGGTTATTGTCCTGACACCACACTCCGAGGGCCCTCACCTCCTTCCTGTAGGCCGTCTCGTCGTTGTTGGTAATCAAGCTTACCACTGTAGTGTCGTCTGCAAACTTGATGATTGAGTTGGAGGCGTGCATGGCCACGCAGTCGTAGTTGAACAGGGAGTACAGGGGAGGGGTGAGAACACACCCTAGTGGGACCCCAGTGTTGAGGATCAGCGAGGTGTAGATGTTGTTTCCTACCTTCACAACCTGAGGGCGGCCCTTCAGAAAGTCCAGGACACCAGTTGCACAGGGCAGGGTCGAGATACAGGGTCTCAAGCTTCATGATGAGTTTGGAGGGTACTATGGTGTTGAATGCTGTGCTGTAGTTAATGAACAGCATTCTTACATATGTATTCCTCTTGTCCAGATGGGATTGTGCAGTGTGATGGCTATTGCATCGTCTGTGGACCTATTGGGGCGGAAAGCAAATTGGAGTAGGTCTTGGATGACGGTAAGGGAGAGGGGATATAATCCTTGACTAGCCTCTCAAAGCTCTTCATGATGACAGAAGTGAGTGCTACGGGGCGATAGTCATTTAGTTCAGTTACCTTAGCTTTCATTTAGGTCAGTTTCTCCCTAACTCTCTCTCCTATTTTCTCCCTCTCCTCCCATTTTCTCATCCCTCCTCCTCATCTCTAACGGCAATTTCTTTCCCACTCCTGCCTCTCCTTCCCCTCGCCAGACAACCTCCCCTCTACTCCCTCCTCACCTACCCCTAGCCAAGCAACCTCCCCCTCACTCCCTCCTCTCCTTCCACTCACCAGACAACCTCCACCTCACTCTCTCCCTCCTTCTCCTAGTTAGACAACCTCCCCCTCACTCCCTCCTCTCCTTCCCCTCACCAGGCAACCTCCCCCTCACTCCCTCTTCTCCTTCTCCTAGACAGACAACCTCCCCCTGAATTCTTCCTCTCCATGTCTGTAATCAGTGCTTAATTTGAGCCAGATCCTGCCACAACAGGATCCAGCACATATCAGTTTTGGACCATTTGTTCCGGAGCCTATTTGCCAGGATCCAGTATCTCTCATGGCATAAAACATCATTTTCACTGTTTGCAATGTAAACATTTTAATAAAAGTGATCAAAGTTCATTCGAGTTTCCTCCTCTGTAATTCTCCCGCCCCCTAAAAAAATGTAGCCCAATGTGAAAACGTGCATTTTCAGCCCAAACCTTATATTGTAAGAATTGATTTGAGTTATAGTTGTAGAAATACATTAAATAATTCAGGATACTACACCAGGAGTAGGTCTATAATTCAGGATACTACACCAGGAGTAGGTCTATAATTTAGCCACAGGATCAATAGGTTATTGTTTTTTTATAGCCTAGCTTTGGACTGTGTGTAGCCCAATCACAAGGCATTACTTACAGTCGGGAAAGCTAGCTGTCTTTGCTGTCTTTGCTGTCTTCGTATCATCGTATCCAAGATAATTGTGTTGTTTAGGTTTAGAGTGTGTAGTCTTAGAGTGATTATCTTAATTTACCGAGGTTAGCTAGCCAGCTATTTGTCGTCCTTAACGTAGGTGACTCTGCTAGCTAGCCAACGCTAGCCAACGTCTACCGAATAGACTCACAACCCGGTCGCATTCACAGGTACTATCACATTTTCACTTCATTTCATTACAGTACAACGGTTTGATTTGTTTGATCGTAGCTAGCTACATAGCTAGCTACATAGCCGTCTTTGTATCAAAGATAATTGTGTAGTCTAGAGCGATTTTCTAGGTTCGCTAGCCAGCTATTGTCGTTCTTTTAACGCAACGTAACGTAAACAACACTGCTAGCTAGCCAGCTAGCCCCCGAATAGCAACACTGCAGAAACTATTACACTCAACGGAACGACTTGACTAGTGTAGTGTCAACAACGCACCCACTGCCAGCTGGCCTACTTCAGCAGTACTGTATCATTTTAATCATTTTAGTCAATAAGATTCTTGCTACGTAACTTAACTTTCTGAACATTCGAGACGTGTAGTCCACTTGTCATTCCAATCTCCTTTGCATTAGCGTAGCCTCTTCTGTAGCCTGTCAACTATGTGTCTGTTTATCCCTGTTCTCTCCTCTCTGCACAGACCATACAAACGCTCCACACCGCGTGGCCGCGGCCACCCTAATCTGGTGGTCCCAGCGCGCACGACCCACGTGGAGTTCCAGGTCTCCGGTAGCCTCTGGAACTGCCAATCTGCGGTCAACAAGGCAGAGTTCATCTCAGCCTATGCCTCCCTCCAGTCCCTCGACTTCTTGGCACTGACGGAAACATGGATCACCACAGACAACACTGCTACTCCTACTGCTCTCTCTTCGTCCGCCCACGTGTTCTCGCACACCCCGAGAGCGTCTGGTCAGCGGGGTGGTGGCACCGGGATCCTCATCTCTCCCAAGTGGTCATTCTCTCTTTCTCCCCTTACCCATCTGTCTATCGCCTCCTTTGAATTCCATGCTGTCACAGTTACTAGCCCTTTCAAGCTTAACATCCTTATCATTTATCGCCCTCCAGGTTCCCTCGGAGAGTTCATCAATGAGCTTGATGCCTTGATAAGCTCCTTTCCTGAGGACGGCTCACCTCTCACAGTTCTGGGCGACTTTAACCTCCCCACGTCTACCTTTGACTCTTTCCTCTCTGCCTCCTTCTTTCCACTCCTCTCCTCTTTTGACCTCACCCTCTCACCTTCCCCCCCTACTCACAAGGCAGGCAATACGCTCGACCTCATCTTTACTAGATGCTGTTCTTCCACTAACCTCATTGCAACTCCCCTCCAAGTCTCCGACCACTGCCTTGTATCCTTTTCCCTCTCGCTCTCATCCAACACCTCCCACACTGCCCCTACTCGGATGGTATCGTCCCAACCTTCGCTCTCTCTCCCCCGCTACTCTCTCCTCTTCCATCCTATCATCTCTTCCCTCCGCTCAAACCTTCTCCCACCTATCTCCTGATTCTGCCTCCTCAACCCTCCTCTCCTCCCTCTCTGCATCCCTTGACTCTCTATGTCCCCTATCCTCCAGGCCGGCTCGGTCCTCCCCTCCCGCTCAGTGGCTCGATGACTCATTGCGAGCTCACAGAACAGGGCTCCGGGCAGCCGAGCGGAAATGGAGGAAAACTCGCCTCCCTGCGGACCGGGCATCCTTTCACTCCCTCCTCTCTACATTTTCCTCCTCTGTCTCTGCTGCTAAAGCCACTTTCTACCACGCTAAATTCCAAGCATCTGCCTCTAACCCTAGGAAGCTCTTTGCCACCTTCTCCTCCCTCCTGAATCCTCCTCCCACTCCCCCCCCCCTCCTCCCTCTCTGCAGACGACTTCGTAAACCATTTTGAAAAGAAGGTCGACGACATCCGATCCTCGTTTGCTAAGTCAAACGACACCGCTGGTTCTGCTCACACTGCCCTACCCTGTGCTCTGACCTCTTTCTCCCCTCTCTCTCCAGATGAAATCTCGCGTCTTGTGACGGCCGGCCGCCCAACAACCTGCCCGCTTGACCCTATCCCCTCCTCTCTTCTCCAGACCATTTCCGGAGACCTTCTCCCTTACCTCACCTCGCTCATCAACTCATCCCTGACCGCTGGCTACGTCCCTTCCGTCTTCAAGAGAGCGAGAGTTGCACCCCTTCTGAAAAAACCTACACTCGATCCCTCCGATGTCAACAATTACAGACCAGTATCCCTTCTTTCTTTTCTCTCCAAAACTCTTGAACGTGCCGTCCTTGGCCAGCTCTCCCGCTATCTCTCTCTGAATGACCTTCTTGATCCAAATCAGTCAGGTTTCAAGACTAGTCATTCAACTGAGACTGCTCTCCTCTGTATCACGGAGGCGCTCCGCACTGCTAAAGCTAACTCTCTCTCCTCTGCTCTCATCCTTCTAGATCTATCGGCTGCCTTCGATACTGTGAACCATCAGATCCTCCTCTCCACCCTCTCCGAGTTGGGCATCTCCGGCGCGGCCCACGCTTGGATTGCGTCCTACCTGACAGGTCGCTCCTACCAGGTGGCGTGGCGAGAATCTGTCTCCTCACCACGCGCTCTCACCACTGGTGTCCCCCAGGGCTCTGTTCTTGGCCCTCTCCTATTCTCGCTATACACCAAGTCACTTGGCTCTGTCATAACCTCACATGGTCTCTCTTATCATTGCTATGCAGACGACACACAATTAATCTTCTCCTTTCCCCCTTCTGATGACCAGGTGGCGAATCGCATCTCTGCATGTCTGGCAGACATATCAGTGTGGATGACGGATCACCACCTCAAGCTGAACCTCGGCAAGACGGAGCTGCTCTTCCTCCCGGGGAAGGACTGCCCGTTCCATGATCTCGCCATCACGGTTGACAACTCCGTTGTGTCCTCCTCCCAGAGCGCCAAGAACCTTGGCGTGATCCTGGACAACACCCTGTCGTTCTCAACCAACATCAAGGCGGTGGCCCGTTCCTGTAGGTTCATGCTCTACAACATCCGCAGAGTACGACCCTGCCTCACACAGGAAGCGGCGCAGGTCCTAATCCAGGCACTTGTCATCTCCCGTCTGGATTACTGCAACTCGCTGTTGGCTGGGCTCCCTGCCTGTGCCATTAAACCCCTTCAACTCATCCAGAACGCCGCAGCCCATCTGGTGTTCAACCTTCCCAAGTTCTCTCACGTCACCCCGCTCCTCCGTTCTCTCCACTGGCTTCCAGTTGAAGCTTGCATCCGCTACAAGACCATGGTGCTTGCCTACGGAGCTGTGAGGGGAACGGCACCTCAGTACCTCCAGGCTCTGATCAGGCCCTACACCCAAACAAGGGCACTGCGTTCATCCACCTCTGGCCTGCTCGCCTCCCTACCACTGAGGAAGTACAGCTCCCGCTCAGCCCAGTCAAAACTGTTCGCTGCCCTGGCCCCCAATGGTGGAACAAACTCCCTCACGACGCCAGGACAGCGGAGTCAATCACCACCTTCCGGAGACACCTGAAACCCCACCTCTTTAAGGAATACCTAGGATAGGATAAGTAATCCCTCTCACCCCCCTTAAGTTTTAGATGCACTATTGTAAAGTGACTGTTCCACTGGATGTCATAAGGTGAATGCACCAATTTGTAAGTCGCTCTGGATAAGAGCGTCTGCTAAATGACTTAAATGTAAATGTAATGAAAGCGTGGCAGTGAACAGCATGCAGCCAAAACAGGCCTTTCGCAATATTTCAAATACAATCGTGGGATAGCACAGGTTGGAAAGCATATGGCTCCTGCTGAAACAAAACTACTTATCTGTCTGCAGGCTACGAAAATATGTTGTACATTTCCAAATAGGCCTATTGAGTGAACAGCATTGTTTTCTCAAACGTAAACGAGAGAGAGGCTTTTGGCACGAGCGCATTGGCCATCGCTGGTGAGCATTTGCTTCCCCAAAAAATGTACCAAGAAAAAAATAACAAAATAAAGTAATGTATTGTTAGTCTCTGTTTCACAGTTTTCCTTCAATTCGCAAGAGGCTGAATGTATCTCACAGGAGAAAGCAGCCGAGCAAAACAGCGGCCCTCGTTCTCTCTACGTGTAGACCATGTGTCTGATGCTGTCTGGACCAAACGAGTATGATATTGTTGCCGCCCGTAGCACTGAAGGCAAGGGAAGCCAGCGAGCATCTAGCTTCCCTTGACAAAAAAATATAAAACATTAGCCAATCAGCGTTGAGCTAAACTGAGTGATCTCAACTGTGAATGGTCCTGACGCACCAAAGTGTCAAGGGAAGCCAGCTTGGAGTGTTTCATCTCATTGTATGTTGTCCTGTGACTAGCTAAAGGTTGTGTTGTCCTGTGACTAGCTAAAGGTTGTGTTGTCCTCCTGTGACTCGCTAGATGGCTAGCTAAAATTGTCCCTTTCTTAAATTAGCCATGGATGGAGATAGGGATCTCGACTTGTGGTTTTACTTATTTCTCCGTACTGGCCAATGATTATAACAGTGATTCTTATTCAACCAGTATTTCACACATTGTTGTGCCCCTGACCTGAGAGAATTGAAGTTCAATATGTAGCTAGAAGGCTAATGTAAACTAGCTAACGTTGCCCATGAATGGAAGTTAGGCTAGTGAGCAAGCATTTTAGCTAGGTAACCTAGGACAACACTGTATGACAACACTGTATAACAGAGTGATAGACCGTTTAGTCAACATGAAATATAGGAGGATGGCATTGGTGTCGCTCTACAAGTAGGGTGAGTCCACATTATTTTCTACTTGCACGAACGCGCACACACACACGCACGCACGCACACGCACACACAGAAATCAGAACCATGGAAAGACACATCATATTTAGCTTACGTGGACTAAATGGTAGTTGGTATCTGTTACTGTAGTTTTCACTGACCTAGATTTGATGATATTGAAATGTTGAAGTTGAAATGGTGCTGGAATAGTGGAGGCAGCTCCTGTAAGACATACCTCTACCTGTTGCATTCAGCGCATGTGACAAATAACATTTGAATGTATTTGTTTTCTTTCCGACTTGTCGTAACTCTCTGTGGTTCTAACCTCTCGATCACATCGACAGCATCATTTCATTTTGGTACACTATCTATCCTCTACTGCTCTACCCTACTGCTCTTTCCTCAAATGCACTATCCTCTACTGCTCTTTCCTCTACTGCTCTATCCTCTACTGCTCTATCCTCTACTGCTCTATCCTCTACTCTAGTGCTCTATCCTCTACTGCTCTTTCCTCTACTGCTCTTTCCTCTACTGCTCTTTCCTCTACTGCTCTATCCTCTACTGCTCTACCCTACTGCTCTATCCTCTACTGCTCTTTCCTCTACTGCTCTATCCTCTACTGCTCTACCCTACTGCTCTATCCTCTACTGCTCTACCCTACTGCTCTATCCTCTACTCTAGTGATCTACCCTACTGCTCTTTCCTCTACTCTACTGCTCTATCCTCTACTCTACTGTTCTGTTCTGATTTTTCCAGTTCCTCAGAGCTCCCCAGGTCACCCCCCTCTCGTGCTCACTTTTTAAATATGGCCCACTATATACGGAAATGGTGCCATTTGACCAGGGCCCATAGCAAATAGGGCCCACTATATAGAGAAAATGGTGCCATTTGTGACACAACCTTAGTGCTAAGTGTCTATATCCATCACTGTTTCCTTAATGCACTTCTTCTTTTTGTTATCCTCCGATGGAATCAATCACACTGTCTGAAGAGCTGGTTTCTTACCAGCAATTATTCTGGAAGTAAGTAACAGCCTACTCAACCACATAGTCTGGTCAAAAGAAGTTCCATGTGGACACAGTCTCAGTCTGGTTGCTGGAAACAAATAAGACAAGGCAGTTTCTGATCCACGGGATACTGCTGTGGCCCCTTCCTCTCTGGCCACCAGAAGTGACGTGTCCAGAATGGGAGCTGATGAATGAGGATTCTGTTGCTGACTGTTTCATGTCTATACCATAGAAATGAAATTACTAGAACGGGTAACAGTTGTCAATGGTTTATGATGGATGGAATGGTGGCCATATTGAGTGTAGCCATATCCAAAGCAGGAAGTAGGTCATTCAATTTGTGTAATTCTGTTGGGGAAAATCTGCAGTTCAACTGATTAGGGAGAACATAGGGAGAGAGGCTTAGTCTGTTGCTATTTTCAACCGACACACGCTAGAAGAAAATGATATGCGCATATCAATGAGTTGCGCAATTAGTTCTCCCATGCAGGATAGAAGGCTGGACCACAGTCATGTATGTGGGTGGGTGGGTGTTTTTTTTCATGAGTTCAGTGGCAGACTTGAATTCATATCCACAGGCATGGAGCCAGAATCCTAGACAGCAATATGTGATGTGTGGGTTTGTGCCTGGTGGCACAGTAATGGAATGTGCAACTGATGCAGCATCAATCATTCATATACACACTAGATGACTACCGGGGGGGCTGTTTTGAATCCGCCGTGCATCCATCTTGGCTCTCCCTACCGTTGTGCATTTTTAGGGGAAAGCAATAGAAATGCATTTCTATGTGATACGTGATACCAGTACCGTGATGAAACCAGTACCGTGATGATACCAGTACGTGATACCAGTACCGTGATGATACCAGAACCGTAATGATACCAGTACGTGATACCAGTACCGTGATGATACCAGTACCGTGATGATACCAGTACGTGATACCAGTACCGTGATGATACCAGTACGTGATACCAGTACAGTGATGATACCAGTACCGTGATGATACCAGTACCATGATGATACCAGTACCGTGATACCAGTACCGTGATGATACCAGTACGTGATACCAGTACCATGATGATGCCAGTACAGTGATGATGCCAGTACAGTGATGATACCAGTACAGTGATGATACCAGTATCGTGATACCAGTACCGTGATGATACCAGTACGTGATGATACCGGTACCGTGATGATACCAGTACGTGATACCAGTACGTGATACCAGTACCGTGACGATATCAGTACCGTGATGATACCAGTACGTGATACCAGTACCGTGACGATACCAGTACGTGATACCAGTACCATGATGATACCAGTATGTGATACCAGTACCATGATGATACCAGTACAGTGATGATACCAGTACCGTGATGATACCAGTACCGTGATACCAGTACTGTGATGATACCAGTATGTGATACCAGTACCGTGATGATACCAGTACGTGATGATACCGGTACCGTGATGATACCAGTACGTGATACCAGTACGTGATACCAGTACCGTGACGATATCAGTACCGTGATGATACCAGTACGTGATACCAGTACCGTGACGATACCAGTACGTGATACCAGTACCATGATGATACCAGTATGTGATACCAGTACCATGATGATACCAGTACAGTGATGATACCAGTACCGTGATGATACCAGTACCGTGATACCAGTACCGTGATGATACCAGTACGTGATACCAGTACCGTGATGATACCAGTACGTGATACCAGTACCGTGATGATACCAGTACGTGATACCAGTACGTGATACCAGTACCGTGACGATATCAGTACCGTGATGATACCAGTACGTGATACCAGTACCGTGACGATACCAGTACGTGATACCAGTACCATGATGATACCAGTATGTGATACCAGTACCATGATGATACCAGTACAGTGATGATACCAGTACCGTGATGATACCAGTACCGTGATACCAGTACCGTGATGATACCAGTAAGTGATACCAGTACCGTGATGATACCAGTACGTGATACCAGTACCGTGATGATACCAGTACGTGATACCAGTACCGTGATGATACCAGTACGTGATACCAGTACCATGATGATGCCAGTATAGTGATGATGCCAGTACAGTGATGATACCAGTACAGTGATGATACCAGTATCGTGATACCAGTACTGTGATGATACCAGTACGTGATGATACCGGTACCGTGATGATACCAGTACGTGATACCAGTACCGTGACGATATCAGTACCGTGATGATATCAGTACGTGATACCAGTACCGTGACGATACCAGTACGTGATACCAGTACCATGATGATACCAGTATGTGATACCAGTACCATGATGATACCAGTACAGTGATGATACCAGTACCGTGATGATACCAGTACCGTGATGATACCAGTACGTGATACCAGTACTGTGATGATACCAGTATGTGATACCAGTACCGTGATGATACCAGTACGTGATACCAGTACCGTGATGATACCAGTACGTGATACCAGTACCGTGATGATACCAGTACGTGATACCAGTATCGTGATGATACCAGTACCGTGATGATACCAGTACCGTGATGATACCAGTACGTGATACCAGTATCATGATGATAGCAGTATCGTGATGATACCAGTACGTGATACCAGTATCATGATGATACCAGTATCGTGATGATACCAGTACGTGATACCAGTATCGTGATACTCGTTAGTATCGTGGCAAGGAAACAAAACATGAAGCGGATTTAACTTCTTCATGAAAACATCCTTAATGTTGGAAACATACATTATTATTTTGTCATCCAGAGTCACGTGTGTTTTTTTCCATGCTATAGCACACAATATTTTACATACAGCAGGTTTTTCAAAGACCAAAGAGTTTGGTTTGCTTGTTCTGTTTTCATTTTTGCTATGTAAAAAACTATTGCAATACCAGTCCTAATAACCATGGACTTATCTGACCGTGCCATCATCTCCACACCAATACAACCTGATGTATTTGCTAAAGCCTCTTTGTTTGGTGTTTGGTCTGCTGCTATTATGTCAAACCAGGGGTGGAAAAACCTTGGATCATTGTTACTCTAACTTCCGCGACGCATATAAGGCCCTGCCCCGCCCCCCTTTTGGAAAAGCTGACCACAACTCCATTTTGTTGATCCCTGCCTACAGACAGAAACTAAAACAAGAGGCTCCCACGCTGAGGTCTGTCCAACGCTGGTCCGACCAAGCTGACTCCACACTCCAAGACTGCTTCCATCACGTGGACTGGGATATGTTTCGTATTGCGTCAGTTAACAATATTGACGAATACGCTGATTCGGTGTGCGAGTTCATGAGAACGTGCGTTGAAGATGTCATTCCCATAGCAACGATTAAAACATTCCCTAACCAGAAACCGTGGATTGATGGCAGCATTCGCGTGAAACTGAAAGCGCAAACCACTGCTTTTAATCAGGGCAAGGTGTCTGGTAACATGACCGAATACAAACAGTGCAGCTATTCCTTCCGCAAGGCTATCAAACAAGCTAAGCGTCAGTACAGAGACAAAGTAGAATCTCAATTCAACGGCTCAGACACAAGAGGCATGTGGCAGGGTCTACAGTCAATTACAGACTACAAGAAGAAAACCAGCCCCGTCACGGACCAGGATGTCTTGCTCCCAGGCAGACTAAATAACTTTTTTGCCCGCTTCGAGGACAATACAGTGCCACTGACACGGCCTACAACGAAAACATGCGGTCTCTCCTTCACTGCAGCCGAGGTGAGTAAGACATTTAAACGTGTTAACCCTCGCAAGGCTGCAGGCCCAGACGGCAACCCCAGCCGCGTCCTCAGAGCATGCGCAGACCAGCTGGCCGGTGTGTTTACGGACATATTCAATCAATCCCTATACCAGTCTGCTGTTCCCACATGCTTCAAGAGGGCCACCATTGTTCCTGTTCCCAAGAAATCTAAGGTAACTGAGCTAAACGACTACCGCCCCGCCCCGTAGCACTCACTTCCGTCATCATGAAGTGCTTTGAGAGACTAGTCAAGGACCATATCACCTCCACCCTACCTGACACCCTAGACCCACTCCAATTTGCTTACCGCCCAAATAGGTCCACAGGCGATGCAATCTCAACCACACTGCACACTGCCCTAACCCATCTGGACAAGAGGAATACCTATGTGAGAATGCTGTTCATCGACTACAGCTCGGCATTCAACACCATAGTACCCTCCAAGCTCGTCATCAAGCTCGAGACCCTGGGTCTCGACCCCGCCCTGTGCAACTGGGTACTGGACTTCCTGACGGGCCGCCCCCAGGTGGTGAGGGTAGGCAACACCGCTGATCCTCAACACTGGGGCCCCACAAGGGTGCGTTCTGAGCCCTCTCCTGTACTCCCTGTTCACCCACGACTGCGTGGCCACGCACGCCTCCAACTCAATCATCAAGTTTGCGGACGACACAACATTGGTAGGCTTGATTACCAACAACGACGAGACGGCCTACAGGGAGGAGGTGAGGGCCCTCGGAGTGTGGTGTCAGGAAAATAACCTCACACTCAACGTCAACAAAACTAAGGAGATGATTGTGGACTTCAGGAAACAGCAGAGGAAACACCTCCCTATCCACATCGATGGAACAGTAGTGGAGAGGGTAGCAAGTTTTAAGTTCCTCGGCATACACATCACAGACAAACTGAATTGGTCCACTCACACAGACAGCATCGTGAAGAAGGCGCAGCAGCGCCTCTTCAACCTCAGGAGGCTGAAGAAATTCGGCTTGTCACCAAAAGCACTCACAAACTTCTACAGATGCACAATCGAGAGCATCCTGGCGGGCTGTATCACCGCCTGGTACGGCAACTGCTCCGCCCTCAACCGTAAGGCTTTACAGACTCAGGTGTTTTCTGCAGACTCAGAGGTGTTCTCTACAGACTCAGTGGGGTTCTCTACAGACTCAGAGGTGTCTTATTTTATTGCATTTTCGGAGTCTCTAGCATCCTTAGGCCCGAGGGGACTGAGTCAGGAGGCCTTGTGTAGGACAGTGCCCTGTGACATGTGCGAGATTGAGCTATCATTATTAGAACATGTGATGGATCCAACACAACAGACTCCAGGTGATTCACTGTGCTCTGCTCTCTCTGTTGGGACTGGAGGGGGAACCTGATCCCTGATCCCAGACCTGTGTCTACTTCTACCTCTGCTGATATCAAAGACTTGTAGCTTGACAAAGAAAGAAGGTACAAAAGCTAATTCGGTCGGCGCTTCGTTTGACAAAGTCAAAGGCAGTGACGTCCTTTCATCATAATGGTGCTGTGAGGCTTTCCTCTAACTGGGATGGATGGGGAGTGTTCTGTTCTGTACTTTGTGACAAGTGAGTCCCAAATGGCACCTTATTCCCTTCATGGTGCACTATATAGGGAAGAGGGTGCCATTTGGGACACAATCAAGGACTCTCGAGAGGTCGGTAGGACATGCCTTTTCAACAGCACAGGGTCGGACAAACACACAGGCAAGGACAAACACACACAGGCACGAGCACATATGCACGGACACACAGGCACGGACAAACACACACACACAGGCACGGACAAACACAGGCGCAGACACACACAGGCGCAGACACACACACACACCCCTATTTGCTTTTCTTTCCCCAATGTGACCTTTATCTGTCTTGAGTACTGATGCCCACTGGGCTGCTGATGTTCTTTCAGGGAACAAAATATGTGTGTGTGTATTTGTGTGACTCAGGTTAGAAGCTGGCGCCTTAAGGGTCAATTTTACACTTTACCATTTCTAGTTTAAGTAGAGGAGAGGAGGGAGGGAGGGGGGGTCAGGAGGGGAGGGAGGTGACAGGAAGGGGAGGGAAGGAGGAAGGGAGGGAGGGTGACACATGCAGGCTCACAAATATAGGAAGAAGCACACAAACTGTCTCCCTCGTCTCGTGGCTAATCGGCTAATGAAGATTTGTGGCGGTGGCTGTGTGGTGATTGTTTGTCTAGGGTTGCCTCAGACACAGTAAGCTCTGCCAACAAAATGAATAAATACCATCTCTCAAATTTATACAAGCTGTCACAGGTGGAACTAAAGCCCAGAGAACAGAATGTTGCATGCTGCTGATAGCAGATATTATCACATTGGTTTAGAACTCTGCATTGTCGAGACGCACTTCTGTGGTTTGACCTACAGAGATCTTTTAAATTAGTGTTATATTTTGTCATTCTACGCTTCTAACTCCATCACAGGACACAATGCTTACTACTAACAACACAACAACCCACAAAATCACATTTAGACACTTATCAAGAGCAACTTATAGGAACAATTAGGGTTAAGTGCCTTGCTCAAGGGCACATCAACAGATTTCTCACCTAGTCGGCTCAAACCAGTGACCTCTCGGTAACCTCTCGGTTACTGGCACAAAGCTCCTAACCGCTACCTGCCTCCCCAGTGAAGAGAACGTGATGTGAACGTGATGATGTGAACGTGATGATGTTTATATGTGGTTATTTCTGTTTGTTGGACCAATTCACTGATCCTTCCTCTCTCTATGTTCATGTTATAGTAATAGCCGTTTCTCTGTCTCTGTCTCGCTCTCTCTCTCTCTGCCTCTCTTTCGGGTTCTCTCTCTCTCTCAATTCAATTTCTACTTGTGTTGCTGTCCTGGGGCTCTGTGAGAGCGTCTGCTAAATGACTTAAATGTAAAAAATTTCATGTTTGTGTTTGTGAACAGAGTCCCAGGACCAGCTTACTTAGGGGACTCTTCTCCAGGTTCATCTCTCTGTGGGTTTTTTGATCATTTTAATTTTAATTTTAATTTTGATTTTGATAATTAGCGGGTTTTGGCCTAATTCTGCTCTGCATGCATTATTTGGTGTATTACATTGTACACAGAGGATATTTTTTGCAGAACTCTGCATGCAGTCTCAATTTGGTGTTTGTCCCATTTTGTGAATTCTGGGTTGGTGAGCGGACCCTCCCCCTCTCTCTCTGGTTCTCTCTGTCTGTCTGTCTCTCTGGTTCTCTCTGTCTCTGTCTGACTCTTTCTCTTTGTCTCTCTCTGGCTCTCTCTCTCTCACTCTCTCGTTCTCTCTCGCTCTCTCTCACTCTCTCTCTCTCGCTCTCCCTCTCTCACTCTCTATCTCTCTCTCTTTGTTTTGAAACACGTTAAAAGCCACTGTCTGCATTTCAATGGGGTACGGGTGTGTGTGCAACAGTTCATTCAAGCGTAAAGACCATTACAGACCAGAGAGAGAGATTGCATTAGAAGAGGCTGATCGACACAGAATAATGTTTCCCATGCCAATACAAAAAGCCATTTGAATTGAATTAAATAAGAATTTGACCAAGACACAGTTTCACTACTCTATCCTTATAAGATCTCTGCAAATAGCAAAGACCCACCATTGATTAACAGAACAAAACAATTAATTGGCCTATTAATATCAAGTACTCATTGTTTTCCTATCAATAAAGCACTCTGAACTGATAATAACCACTCTTCCATAGTGCAGAGATCAACAGTAGTACTTCATCTTCTATGATGATGTAACATCACAACATTCTAAAACCATTTTGATGATGGTGAATTAGTTGAGGTGAATGGCAAATTGCCCTTTATTCAAGCACTCATACTCTTCACAGTGATGAACAGAGTAATTGTACTTTGATCATAATGTAAAACAAAACCTTATATGATAATGGTGAGAATGAGGAAATTAGTTCAGTTGAATACTGTACAGTAGGTTCATCTTGAGCTACCACAACACCACAGTGTCCCTTACAGCCTTCTGATCCACACCACTCTCTGACACCCAAACCTCCCCCTCCCCCCAGGCAGAGGTAGGACAGTAGTGCACACAAAATACCTTTAAAAAAGTATGAGTTTAAAATAACAAAACATTAAAGAGCAGCAGTAAAATAACAATAGCGAGGCTATATATATTATTCTGACCGATGAAAAACATCCTCACAGTGAAGCATGATGGTGGCAGAATCAATCTGTGGGGATGGTGTTCTCGGGGTGATGAGGGGTGTTGGGTTTGTGCCAGACATAGCGTTTTCCGTGATGACCAAAAAGCTGAATTTTATTCTTATCTGACCAAAGTAAGTTCTTCCATATGTTTGGGGAGTGTCCCACTTTAAGCGATGGCTTTTTTTCTGGCCACTCTTCCATAAAGCCCAGCTCTGTGGAGTGCAAGGTTTAAAGTGGTCCTATGGACAGATACTCCAATCTCCGCTGTGGAGCTTTGCAACTCCTTCATGGTTTTCTTTGGTCTCTTTGTTGCCTCTCTGATTAATGCCCTCCTTGCCTGGTCCATGAGTTTTGGTGGGCAGCCCTCTCTTGGCAGGTTTGTTGTGGTGCCATATTCTTTCCATTTTTTAATAATGGATTTAATAGTGTTCCGTGGGATGTTCAAAGTTTCTGATGTTTTTTTATAACCCAACCCTGATCTGTACCTCTCCACAACTTTGTCCCTGAACTGTTTGGCGAGCTCCTTGGTCTTTATGGTGCCACTTGCTTGGTGGTGCCCCTTGCTTAGTGGTGTTGTAGACTCTGGGACCTTTCAGAACAGGTTTATATATACTGAGATCATGTGACACTTAGATTGCACACAGGTGGACTTTATTGAATTAATTATGTGACTTCTGAAGGTAATTGGTTGCACCAGATCTTATTTAGGGGCTTCATAGCAAAGGGGGTGAATACATATGGACTACTTTTCCGTTATTTGTTTTTTAGAATTTTTTGAAACAGAATACCTTTCTTCCTCAGACGACCTCTCTTCCTCTCTTCATCAGAATACCTCTCTTCATCAGACTATCTCTCTTCCTCTCTTCATCAGACGACCTCTCTTCCTCTCTTCATCAGAATACCTCTCTTCATCAGACTATCTCTCTTCCTCTCTTCATCAGACTACCTCTCTTCCTCTCTTCATCAGACTACCTCTCTTCCTCTCTTCATCAGACGACCTCTCTTCCTCTCTTCATCAGAATACATCTCTTCATCAGAATACCTCTCTTCATCAGACTATCTCTCTTCCTCTCTTCATCAGACTACCTCTCTTCCTCTCTTCATCAGACTACCTCTCTTCCTCTCTTCATCAGACGACCTCTCTTCCTCTCTTCATCAGAATACATCTCTTCATCAGAATACCTCTCTTCATCAGAATACCTCTCTTCCTCTCTTCATCAGAATACCTCTCTTCATCAGAATACCTCTCTTCATCAGACTATCTCTCTTCCTCTCTTCATCAGACTACCTCTCTTCCTCTCTTCATCAGACTACCTCTCTTCCTCTCTTCATCAGAATACCTCTCTTCATCAGACTACCTCTCTTCCTCTCTTCATCAGAATACCTCTCTTCATCAGACGTCCTTCATCAGAGAATACCTCTCTTCATTCCTCTCTTCATCAGACTACCTCTCTTCCTCTCTTCATCAGAATACCTCTCTTCATCAGACTACCTCTCTTCCTCTCTTCATCAGAATACCTCTCTTCATCAGACTACCTCTCTTCCTCTCTTCATCAGAATACCTCTCTTCATCAGACTATCTCTCTTCCTCTCTTCATCAGACGACCTCTCTTCCTCTCTTCATCAGAATACCTCTCTTCATCAGACTATCTCTCTTCCTCTCTTCATCAGACTACCTCTCTTCCTCTCTTCATCAGAATACCTCTCTTCATCAGACTATCTCTCTTCCCCTCTTCATCAGACTACCTCTCTTCCTCTCTTCATCAGACTATCTCTCTTCCTCTCTTCATCAGACGACCTCTCTTCCCCTCTTCATCAGACTATCTCTCTTCCTCTCTTCATCAGACTATCTCTCTTCATCAGACCTCTCTTCCTCTCTTCATCAGACTATCTCTCTTCCCCTCTTCATCAGACTACCTCTCTTCCTCTCTTCATCAGACTATCTCTCTTCCTCTCTTCATCAGACGACCTCTCTTCCCCTCTTCATCAGACTATCTCTCTTCCTCTCTTCATCAGACGACCTCTCTTCCTCTCTTCATCAGAATACCTCTCTTCATCAGACTATCTCTCTTCATCAGACTACCTCTCTTCCTCTCTTCATCAGACTACCTCTCTTCCTCTCTTCATCAGACTACCTCTCTTCATCAGACTATCTCTCTTCCTCTCTTCATCAGACTACCTCTCTTCCTCTCTTCATCAGACGACCTCTCTTCCTCTCTTCATCAGAATACTCTCTTCATCAGACTACCTCTCTTCCTCTCTTCATCAGAATACCTCTCTTCCTCTCTTCATCAGACTACATCTCTTCATCAGAATAACTCTCTTCATCAGACTACCTCTCTTCCTCTCTTCATCAGACTATCTCTCTTCCCCTCTTCATCAGACTACCTCTCTTCCTCTCTTCATCAGAATACCTCTCTTCATCAGACTATCTCTCTTCCTCTCTTCATCAGACTATCTCTCTTCCCCTCTTCATCAGACTACCTCTCTTCCTCTCTTCATCAGAATACCTCTCTTCATCAGAATACCTCTCTTCCTCTCTTCATCAGACTACCTCTCTTCCTCTCTTCATCAGAATACCTCTCTTCATCAGACTACCTCTCTTCCTCTCTTCATCAGACTACCTCTCTTCATCAGACTACCTCTCTTCCTCTCTTCATCAGACTACCTCTCTTCCTCTCTTCATCAGACTACCTCTCTTCCTCTCTTCATCAGACTACCTCTCTTCATCAGACTACCACTCTTCCTCTCTTCATCAGAATACCTCTCTTCATCAGAATACCTCTCTTCATCAGAATACCTCTCTTCATCAGACTATCTCTCTTCCTCTCTTCATCAGACTATCTCTCTTCCCCTCTTCATCAGACTACCTCTCTTCCTCTCTTCATCAGAATACCTCTCTTCATCAGAATACCTCTCTTCATCAGACTACCTCTCTTCCTCTCTTCATCAGACGACCTCTCTTCCTCTCTTCATCAGAATACCTCTCTTCATCAGACTATCTCTCTTCCCCTCTTCATCAGAATACCTCTCTTCCTCTCTTCATCAGACTATCTCTCTTCCTCTCTTCATCAGAATACCTCTCTTCCTCTCTTCATCAGACTACCTCTCTTCCTCTCTTCATCAGACTACCTCTCTTCCTCTCTTCATCAGACTACCTCTCTTCCTCTCTTCATCAGACTACCTCTCTTCCTCTCTTCATCAGACTACCACTCTTCCTCTCTTCATCAGAATACCTCTCTTCATCAGAATACCTCTCTTCATCAGACTATCTCTCTTCCTCTCTTCATCAGACTATCTCTCTTCCCCTCTTCATCAGACTACCTCTCTTCCTCTCTTCATCAGACGACCTCTCTTCCTCTCTTCATCAGACTATCTCTCTTCATCAGACGACCTCTCTTCCTCTCTTCATCAGACGACCTCTCTTCCTCTCTTCATCAGAATACCTCTCTTCATCAGACTACCTCTCTTCCTCTCTTCATCAGACGACCTCTCTTCCTCTCTTCATCAGACTATCTCTCTTCATCAGACGACCTCTCTTCCTCTCTTCATCAGACTACCTCTCTTCCTCTCTTCATCAGACTACCTCTCTTCCTCTCTTCATCAGACTACCTCTCTTCATCAGACTACCTCTCTTCCTCTCTTCATCAGACTACCTCTCTTCCTCTCTTCATCAGACTACCTCTCTTCCTCTCTTCATCAGACTACCTCTCTTCATCAGACTACCACTCTTCCTCTCTTCATCAGAATACCTCTCTTCATCAGAATACCTCTCTTCATCAGACTACCTCTCTTCCTCTCTTCATCAGACTACCTCTCTTCATCAGACTACCACTCTTCCTCTCTTCATCAGAATACCCCTCTTCATCAGAATACCTCTCTTCATCAGACTATCTCTCTTCCTCTCTTCATCAGACTACCTCTCTTCCTCTCTTCATCAGACTACCTCTCTTCCTCTCTTCATCAGACTACCTCTCTTCCTCTCTTCATCAGACTATCTCTCTTCCCCTCTTCATCAGACTATCTCTCTTCCTCTCTTCATCAGAATACCTCTCTTCATCAGAATACCTCTCTTCATCAGACTACCTCTCTTCCTCTCTTCATCAGACGACCTCTCTTCCTCTCTTCATCAGACTATCTCTCTTCATCAGACGACCTCTCTTCCTCTCTTCATCAGACGACCTCTCTTCCTCTCTTCATCAGACTATCTCTCTTCATCAGACGACCTCTCTTCCTCTCTTCATCAGACTACCTCTCTTCCTCTCTTCATCAGACTACCTCTCTTCCTCTCTTCATCAGAATACCTCTCTTCATCAGACTACCTCTCTTCCTCTCTTCATCAGACGACCTCTCTTCCTCTCTTCATCAGACTATCTCTCTTCATCAGACTACCTCTCTTCCTCTCTTCATCAGACTACCTCTCTTCCTCTCTTCATCAGACTACCTCTCTTCCTCTCTTCATCAGAATACCTCTCTTCATCAGACTACCTCTCTTCCTCTCTTCATCAGACGACCTCTCTTCCTCTCTTCATCAGACTATCTCTCTTCATCAGACGACCTCTCTTCCTCTCTTCATCAGACTACCTCTCTTCCTCTCTTCATCAGACTACCTCTCTTCCTCTCTTCATCAGAATACCTCTCTTCATCAGACTACCTCTCTTCCTCTCTTCATCAGACGACCTCTCTTCCTCTCTTCATCAGAATACCTCTCTTCATCAGACTATCTCTCTTCCTCTCTTCATCAGACTACCTCTCTTCATCAGACTACCTCTCTTCCTCTCTTCATCAGACTACCTCTCTTCCTCTCTTCATCAGACTACCTCTCTTCCTCTCTTCATCAGACTACCTCTCTTCATCAGACTACCACTCTTCCTCTCTTCATCAGAATACCTCTCTTCATCAGAATACCTCTCTTCATCAGACTACCTCTCTTCCTCTCTTCATCAGACTACCTCTCTTCATCAGACTACCTCTCTTCCTCTCTTCATCAGAATACCTCTCTTCATCAGAATACCTCTTTCATCAGACTATCTCTCTTCCTCTCTTCATCAGAATACCTCTCTTCCTCTCTTCATCAGACTACCTCTCTTCCTCTCTTCATCAGACTACCTCTCTTCCTCTCTTCATCAGAATACCTCTCTTCATCAGACTACCTCTCTTCCTCTCTTCATCAGAATACATCAGAATACCTCTCTTCATCAGACTACCTCTCTTCCTCTCTTCATCAGACGACCTCTCTTCCTCTCTTCATCAGAATACCTCTCTTCATCAGACTATCTCTCTTCCTCTCTTCATCAGACTATCTCTCTTCCCCTCTTCATCAGAATACCTCTCTTCCTCTCTTCATCAGACTATCTCTCTTCCCCTCTTCATCAGAATACCTCTCTTCATCAGACTACCTCTCTTCCTCTCTTCATCAGACTACCTCTCTTCCTCTCTTCATCAGACTATCTCTCATCAGAATACCTCTCTTCATCAGACTACCTCTCTTCCTCTCTTCATCAGAATACCTCTCTTCATCAGACTATCTCTCTTCATCAGACTATCTCTCTTCCTCTCTTCATCAGACGACCTCTCTTCCCCTCTTCATCAGACTATCTCTCTTCCTCTCTTCATCAGACTATCTCTCTTCCTCTCTTCATCAGACGACCTCTCTTCCCCTCTTCATCAGACTATCTCTCTTCCTCTCTTCATCAGACGACCTCTCTTCCTCTCTTCATCAGACTACCTCTCTTCCTCTCTTCATCAGACTACCTCTCTTCCTCTCTTCATCAGACGACCTCTCTTCCTCTCTTCATCAGAATACCTCTCTTCATCAGACTATCTCTCTTCCCCTCTTCATCAGACTACCTCTCTTCCTCTCTTCATCAGACGACCTCTCTTCCTCTCTTCATCA
The DNA here is from genome assembly GCF_021184085.1 of Oncorhynchus gorbuscha. Taxonomy (NCBI): domain Eukaryota; kingdom Metazoa; phylum Chordata; class Actinopteri; order Salmoniformes; family Salmonidae; genus Oncorhynchus; species Oncorhynchus gorbuscha. Next base: position 94,956,902 of record NC_060175.1, read on the forward strand.
GAATACCTCTCTTCATCAGACTACCTCTCTTCCTCTCTTCATCAGAATACCTCTCTTCCTCTCTTCATCAGACTACATCTCTTCATCAGAATACCTCTCTTCATCAGACTACCTCTCTTCCTCTCTTCATCAGACTATCTCTCTTCCCCTCTTCATCAGACTACCTCTCTTCCTCTCTTCATCAGAATACCTCTCTTCATCAGACTATCTCTCTTCCTCTCTTCATCAGACTATCTCTCTTCCCCTCTTCATCAGACTACCTCTCTTCCTCTCTTCATCAGAATACCTCTCTTCATCAGAATACCTCTCTTCCTCTCTTCATCAGACTACCTCTCTTCCTCTCTTCATCAGAATACCTCTCTTCATCAGACTACCTCTCTTCCTCTCTTCATCAGACTACCTCTCTTCATCAGACTACCTCTCTTCCTCTCTTCATCAGACTACCTCTCTTCCTCTCTTCATCAGACTACCTCTCTTCCTCTCTTCATCAGACTACCTCTCTTCATCAGACTACCACTCTTCCTCTCTTCATCAGAATACCTCTCTTCATCAGAATACCTCTCTTCATCAGAATACCTCTCTTCATCAGACTATCTCTCTTCCTCTCTTCATCAGACTATCTCTCTTCCTCTCTTCATCAGACTACCTCTCTTCCTCTCTTCATCAGAATACCTCTCTTCATCAGAATACCTCTCTTCATCAGACTACCTCTCTTCCTCTCTTCATCAGACGACCTCTCTTCCTCTCTTCATCAGAATACCTCTCCTTCATCAGACTATCTCTCTTCTTTCATCAGAATACCTCTCTTCCTCTCTTCATCAGAGAGAATACTATCTACTCTTCCTCTCTTCATCAGAATACCTCTCTTCCTCTCTTCATCAGACTACCTCTCTTCCTCTCTTCATCAGACTACATCAGACTACCTCTCTTCCTCTCTTCATCAGACTACCTCTCTTCCTCTCTTCATCAGACTACCTCTCTTCCTCTCTTCATCAGACTACCTCTCTTCATCTCTTCTCTCTTCATCAGAATACCTCTCTTCATCAGAATACCTCTCTTCATCAGACTACCTCTCTTCCTCTCTTCATCAGACTACCTCTCTTCCTCTCTTCATCAGAATACCTCTCTTCATCAGACTATCTCTCTTCCTCTCTTCATCAGAATACCTCTCTTCATCAGACTATCTCTCTTCCTCTCTTCATCAGACTACCTCTCTTCCTCTCTTCATCAGACTACCTCTCTTCCTCTCTTCATCAGAATACCTCTCTTCATCAGAATACCTCTCTTCCTCTCTTCATCAGACTAACTCTCTTCATCAGACTATCTCTTCTCTCTTCATCAGACTCCCTCTCTTCCTCTCTTCATCAGACTACCTCTCTTCCTCTCTTCATCAGACTACCTCTCTTCCTCTCTTCATCAGAATACCTCTCTTCATCAGACTATCTCTCTTCCTCTCTTCATCAGACTATCTCTCTTCATCAGACTACCTCTCTTCATCAGACTACCTCTCTTCCTCTCTTCATCAGACTACCTCTCTTCCTCTCTTCATCAGAATACCTCTCTTCCTCTCTTCATCAGACTACCTCTCTTCCTCTCTTCATCAGACTACCTACTCTCTTCATCAGAATACTCTTCATCAGACTACCTCTCTTCCTCTCTTCATCAGAATACCTCTCTTCATCAGACTACCTCTCTTCCTCTCTTCATCAGACTACCTCTCTTCATCAGACTACCTCTCTTCCTCTCTTCATCAGACTACCTCTCTTCCTCTCTTCATCAGACTACCTCTCTTCCTCTCTTCATCAGACTACCTCTCTTCATCAGACTACCACTCTTCCTCTCTTCATCAGAATACCTCTCTTCATCAGAATATCTCTCTTCATCAGACTACCTCTCTTCCTCTTTCATCAGACTACCACTCTTCATCAGACTACCTCTCTTCCTCTTCATCAGACTCATCAGACTACCTCTCATCAGACTACCTCTCTCTTCATCAGACTACCTCTCTTCCTCTCTTCATCAGACTACCTCTCTTCATCAGACTACCACTCTTCCTCTCTTCATCAGAATACCTCTCTTCATCAGAATACCTCTCTTCATCAGACTACCTCTCTTCCTCTCTTCATCAGACTACCACTCTTCCTCTCTTCATCAGACTACCTCTCTTCCTCTCTTCATCAGAATACCTCTCTTCATCAGAATACCTCTCTTCATCAGAATACCTCTCTTCATCAGACTACCTCTCTTCCTCTCTTCATCAGACTACCACTCTTCCTCTCTTCATCAGACTACCTCTCTTCCTCTCTTCATCAGAATACCTCTTCTCTCTCTTCATCAGACTACCTCTCTTCCTCTCTTCATCAGAATACCTCTCTTCATCAGAATACCTCTCTTCATCAGAATACCTCTCTCTTCATCAGACTACCTCTCTTCCTCTCTTCATCAGACTACCTCTCTTCCTCTCTTCATCAGAATACCTCTCTTCCTCAGAATACCTCTCTTCATCAGACTACCTCTCTTCCTCTCTTCATCAGACTACCTCTCTTCCTCTCTTCATCAGACTACCTCTTCTTCCTCTCTTCATCAGACTACCTCTCTTCCTCTCTTCATCAGACTACCTCTCTTCCTCTCTTCTTCTTCATCAGACTACCTCTTCCTCTCTTCATCAGACTACCTCTCTTCATCAGACTATCTTCTCTCTCTTCCTCTCTTCATCAGACTATCTCTCTTCCTCTTCATCAGACTACCTCTCTTCCAGACCTCTCTTCATCAGAATACCTCTCTTCATCAGAATACTCTTCATCAGACTACCTCTCTTCCTCTCTTCATCAGACTATCCTTCCTCTCTTCATCAGACTATCTCTCTTCCTCTCTTCATCAGACTATCCTCTCTTCCTCTCTTCATCAGACTACCTCTCTTCCTCTCTTCATCAGAATACCTCTCTTCATCAGACTACCTCTCTTCCTCTCTTCATCAGACTACCTCTCTTCCTCTCTTCATCAGACTATCTCTCTTCCTCTCTTCATCAGACTACCTCTCTTCCTCTTTCATCAGACTACCTCTCTTCATCCTCTCTTCTTCATCAGACTACCTCTCTTCCTCTCTTCATCAGACTACCTCTCTTCATCAGACTACCTCTCTTCTCTCTCTCTCTCTCTTCATCAGACTACCTCTCTTCCTCTCTTCATCAGACTACCTCTCTTCATCAGACTATCTCTTCCTCTCTTCATCAGACTACCTACTCTTCCTCTCTTCATCAGACTACCTCTCTTCATCAGACTACTCTCTTCCTCTCTTCATCAGACTACCTCTCTTCTCTCATCAGACTACCTCTCTTCCTCTCTTCATCAGACTACCTCTCTTCCTCTCTTCATCAGACTCTCTTCACAGACTATCTCTTCCTCTCTTCATCAGACTACCTCTCTTCATCAGACTACCTCTCTTCCTCCAGAATACCTCTCTTCATCAGAATACCTCTCTTCATCAGAATACTCTCTTCCTCTTTCATCAGACTACCTCTCTTCCTCTCTTCATCAGACTACCTCTTTCTCTCTTCATCAGACTACTCTCTTCATCAGACTACTCTCTCTTCATCAGACTACCTCTCTTCCTCTCTTCATCAGACTACCTCTCTTCTCTTCATCAGACTTCTTCATCAGACTCTCTTCCTCTCTTCATCAGACTACCTCTCTTCCTCTCTTCATCAGACTACCTCTCTTCCTCTCTTCATCAGAATACCTCTCTTCCTCTCTTCATCAGACTACCTCTCTTCTCTTCCTCTCTTCATCAGACTACCTCTCTTCCTCTCTTCATCAGACTACCTCTCTTCATCCTTCTTCATCAGACTACCTCTCTTCCTCTCTTCATCAGACTACCTCTCTCTCTCTTCATCAGACTACCTCTCTTCCTCTCTTCATCAGACTACCTCTCTTCCTCTCTTCATCAGACTACCTCTCTTCCTCTCTTCATCAGAATACCTCTCTTCATCAGACTACCTCTCTTCCTCTCTTCATCAGACTACCTCTCTTCTTCATCTCTCTTCATCAGACTACCTCTCTTCCTCTCTTCATCAGACTACCTCTCTTCCTCTCTTCATCAGACTACCTCTTCTTCATCAGACTACCTCTCTTCCTCTCTTCTCTCATCAGACTACCTCTCTTCCTCTCTTCATCAGACTACCTCTCTTCCTCTCTTCATCAGACTACCTCTCTTCTCTCTTCATCAGAATACCTCTCTTCATCAGACTACCTCTCTTTCCTCTCTTCATCAGACTATCTCTTCTTCCATCTCTTCATCAGACTACCTCTCTTCATCAGAATACCTCTCTTCCTCTCTTCATCAGACTACCTCTCTTCCTCTCTTCATCAGACTACCTCTCTTCCTCTCTTCATCAGACTACCTCTCTTCCTCTCTTCATCAGACTACCTCTCTTCCTCTCTTCATCAGAATACCTCTCTTCTCTCAGACTACCTCCTCTCTTCATCAGACTACCTCTCTTCCTCTCTTCATCATCAGACTACCTCTTCTCTTCATCAGAATACCTCTCTTCATCAGACTATCAGACTACCTCTCTTCCTCTCTTCATCAGACTACTCTCTTCCTCTCTTCATCAGACTACCTCTCTTCCTCTCTTCATCAGACTACCTCTCTTCCTCTCTTCATCAGACTACCTCTCTTCCTCTCTTCATCAGACTACCTCTCTTCATCAGACTACCTCTCTTCCTCTCTTCATCAGACTATACCTCTTCCTCTCATCAGAATACCTCTCTTCATCAGACTACCTCTCTTCCTCTCTTCATCAGACTACCACTCTTCCTCTCTTCATCAGACTACCTCTCTTCCTCTCTTCATCAGAATACCTCTCTTCATCAGAATACCTCTCTTCATCAGAATACCTCTCTTCATCAGACTACCTCTCTTCCTCTCTTCATCAGACTACCACTCTTCCTCTCTTCATCAGACTACCTCTCTTCCTCTCTTCATCAGAATACCACTCTTCCTCTCTTCATCAGACTACCTCTCTTCCTCTCTTCATCAGAATACCTCTCTTCATCAGAATACCTCTCTTCATCAGAATACCTCTCTTCATCAGACTACCACTCTTCCTCTCTTCATCAGACTACCTCTCTTCCTCTCTTCATCAGAATACCTCTCTTCATCAGACTATCTCTCTTCCTCTCTTCATCAGACTATCTCTCTTCCTCTCTTCATCAGAATACCTCTCTTCCTCTCTTCATCAGAATACCTCTCTTCCTCTCTTCATCAGAATACCTCTCTTCCTCTCTTCATCAGAATACCTCTCTTCCTCTCTTCATCAGACTATCTCTCTTCCTCTCTTCATCAGACTATCTCTCTTCCCCTCTTCATCAGAATACCTCTCTTCCTCTCTTCATCAGACTATCTCTCTTCCTCTCTTCATCAGACTATCTCTCTTCCTCTCTTCATCAGACTATCTCTCTTCCCCTCTTCATCAGACTACCTCTCTTCCTCTCTCTTCATCATCAGAATACCTCTCTTCATCAGACTATCTCTCTTCCTCTCTTCATCAGACTATCTCTCTTCATCAGACCTCTCTCATCAGACTATCCTCTCATCAGAATACTCTCTTCATCTCTCTTCCTCTCTTCATCAGACTATCTCTCTTCCTCTCTTCATCAGACTATCTCTCTTCCTCTCTTCATCAGACTATCTCTCTTCCCCTCTTCATCAGACTACCTCTCTTCCTCTCTTCATCAGACTATCTCTCTTCCTCTCTTCATCAGACTATCTCTCTTCCTCTCTTCATCAGACTATCTCTCTTCCCCTCTTCATCAGAATACCTCTCTTCCTCTCTTCATCAGACTATCTCTCTTCCTCTCTTCATCAGACTATCTCTCTTCCCCTCTTCATCAGAATACCTCTCTTCATCAGACTATCTCTCTTCCTCTCTTCATCAGAATACCTCTCTTCATCAGACTATCTCTCTTCCTCTCTTCATCAGACTATCTCTCTTCCCCTCTTCATCAGAATACCTCTCTTCCTCTCTTCATCAGAATACCTCTCTTCCTCTCTTCATCAGACTACCTCTCTTCCTCTCTTCATCAGAATACCTCTCTTCCTCTCTTCATCAGACTACCTCTCTTCCTCAGACTACCTATCTTCCTCTCTTCATCAGACTACCTCTCTTCCTCTCTTCATCAGAATACCTCTCTTCATCAGACTACCTCTCTTCCTCTCTTCATCAGAATACCTCTCTTCATCAGACTACCTCTCTTCCTCTCTTCCCCAGAACACACAGAAATAAAGCACCCATAATTAATGCTACAGGCTTAGGGAGGCAGGACTTTGCCTTTAGCTCAATCTCAACTGAACCTTTTAATAAACCACTGATGTTAAATACTGTTATTCATCATCATTTACCTAACAGCACATTTCTACATGGCTATACTGAGATGATGGATGGAGAAATGGTACTATTTAAAATGGCAATGTTGAGATATGACACAAATTGAGAACACGGACAGACACACAAACAGATAGACAGACAGACATAGATGCACACACACACACAGAGACAGACAGACACAGATGCACACACACACAGAGACAGACAGACACAGATGCACACACACACAGAGACAGACACATATACAGGCACACACACACAGACACACATACTGTACATGCACACACTTACACACCACTGCTGTAGGTCTCTATTCAAAATCAACATTCTTGGGCTGCAAGAGTGCATGTTAGGACTCATATTGTTTGAAGTGAATTACAAAGAGGAACACTAATGCAGTTTCATTTAAGCATGCTTGCAACCTGCATGAGAAGAATGTTGTTATATCCTAGTTCTCAGTGTTATATCCTAGTTCTCAGTGTTATATCCTAGTTCTCAGTGTTATATCCTAGTTCCCAGTGTTATATCCTAGTACCCAGTGTTATATCCTAGATCTCAGTGTTATATCCTAGTTCCCAGTGTTATATCCTAGTTCCCAGTGTTATATCCTAGTTCCCAGTGTTATATCCTAGTTCCCGGAGTTCCCAGTGTTATATCCTAGTTCCCAGTGTTATATCCTAGTTCCCAGTGTTATATCCTAGTTCCCAGTGTTATATCCTAGTTCCCAGTGTTATCAGTGGTATATCCTAGGTCCCAGTGTTATATCCTAATTCTCAGTGTTATGTCCTAGTTCCCAGTGTTATCAGTGTTATATCTTAGTTCCCAGTATTGTATCCTGGTTCTCAGTGTTATCAGTGTTATATCCTAGTTCTCAGTGGTATATCCTAGGTCCCAGTGTTATATCCTAATTCTCAGTGTTATGTCCTAGTTCCCAGTGTTATATCTTTGTTCCCAGTGTTATATCCTAGAACTCAGTGTTATTTCCTAGTACCAAGTGTTATATGTTATACGTTCCCAGTGTAATATCCTAGTTCTAAGTATTATATTATATTTCTCAGTGTTGTATCCTAGTTCCCAGTGTTTTCAGTGTTATATTCTAATTCCCACTGTTATATCCTAGTTCCCAGTGTTGTCAGTGTTATATCCTAGTTCTCAGTGTTGTCAGTGTTATATCCTAGTTCTCAGTGTTGTCAGTGTTATAACCTAGTTTTCAATGTTATGTCCTAGTTCCCAGTGGTTCAGTGTTATATCCCAGTTCTCATTGATATATCCTAGTTCTCATTGATATATCCTAGTTTCCAGTGTTATATTCAAGTTCTCAGTGTAATATTCTTGTTCCTAGTGTTATATCCTAGTTCTAAGTGTTATCAGTGCTATATCCTATGTTGCAAAGAAGGGGGTCGAGTGATAAGTGGCAGATATGTGAAAGCAGAACTAATAAACGGGCTCTGCCCGATCACTAAAATGGCCACCCCTGTCAGAACTACAGATCACAAAATGGCCGACAGCCAAAACTACAAGTCCCAGAAGCAAGGGGAACCCTCAGTAGGTGGAGCCGACTCACAGATAAAGGGTCAAGAAAAACCAGGAAGAGGAAGAGAGAGTGCTGGAAGGAGCTATGAACAATAGAGAAAGAGACTATAGAGATTGGCTGGATTTACCGTGTATGAGCTGGATTGTTTTGGACTTACCTGTTGGCGTTTGGACCTGGACCTACCGAGAACCGATTCGTGTACCGAACCCTGCTATCCTTGACCTCGCCTACGGACTGGGTGGACCAGGATGGAGAAACAAACACACAGGTACTGTCCTGTTTGAAATAACTCTCATTCTTGGGTGATTTGGTGACAGTTTACCACTTAGTTTGTGACAAACGCTCCTAACCTTGAAGAGGTTTGCCACACGTGGTGAAGGATGCGGGCATGGACTAACATACCACTGGTTAGGTAGAAGGAAAAATAATAATAAATGTTCAGTTAGCACTCCAACGGGGAGTCAGGTTTTTTTGTTTGTTTTGGCTTTGTTTGGTTAGGACAGTTTTTCAGGAAAATGAGTATGGAGGGAGCCATACAGGCCCTGTTACAAGCGGCGGCCGCCCAACAAGAGGCAACTAGAGCTCAACAAATAGTTCATCAGGATGCAATGCGAATGTATCAGGACACGTTACAGATCCAGCACCGCACCAACCAGCTGCTCATAGAAGAGCAAGAGAGAAACACCCGGGAGTTAAGAGAAGGCCTAAAGGGGCTAGCGGACCAAATTGGGGCTCAATTACCAGCAGGATAATGTGGAAGCATATCTTACCACCTTCGAAAGGACGGCAGAGAGGGACAAGTGGCCAAAAGAAGAATGGGCAGGGCTTCTGGCACCATACCTGGCAGGGGACGCTCAAAAAGCGTATTTCGACCTGGAGTTGAAAGATGCACAGGATTACGATAAACTAAAGGGGGAGATCCTGACTAGACTGGGAGTGACCGATACCGTGAGGGCACACCGCTTCCACCAGTGGTCCTACCGACCGGGACAACCCCCACGAACACAGATGTTCAACTTGATTCACCTGGCACGGAAATGGTTGCGACCAGAGACCCGGTCATCCGCCGAGATTGTCGAGACCATCGTACTCAACCAGTTTCAGTGAGTTCTACCCCAAGAAGTGAGACGATGGATTGGCCAGAACGAGGTACTTTCCGCCGACCATCTCGTGGGCCTGGTTGAACGGTATTGTACGGCAAGAACAGCTGAGCAGGCACAGGAGGAAAGATTCCCGTTCCCCAGGCATGGGCGAACCAGCAGACAGGGTAAGGCTGTCCCAACATATAGAGGGGGAAGAGAGCAGCGTGGGGCCATGAGGAAAGAATCAGTATCAGGCCGAGACACTAAGGGAAAAAACGGAAACCGGGACTGGGTGTCGAGGGGGTCTCCCCCACGAACCCCTATTATCTGTTACAATTGTAATCAACCAGGACATATTGCAGCCTACTGCCCTATTAAAGAAGAGCCAATGAAATGTAACCTTGGTGAAAATGAAGAGGATATACGGTATGCATGTCCTGTTGTAACCACTGTACTTGAAAGATCAAGAAACAATCATATGTGCAGGGTGAAGGTTGAAGGGAAAGAGGTTGAAGCACTGCTGGATTCCGGCAGTATGCTATCCCTGGTTGTTGCAGGCCTAGTGCCGACTCATAAACTGGATACAAGACAGGATATCAGTGTTACATGCATTCATGGGGATACCCGTCTGTACCCCACGGCCTTTGTGAGCATACAAACAGAGGACGGTCTGCTGGATTATGAGGTCGGCGTGGTCCCAAAGAAGCCATATGATGTAATATTGGGTAGAGACTTTCCTAACTTTACGAAGTTCGGCCACAAGAATGGCATATTTGAGAAGCCAACAATCCTGACCAAGCAAGAAGAAGCATGGGACCTTCAACCAAAGCCAAGAAAAGAGGTCTCCCAGGGGACAACATCACAGGTGCTAGTAGGGGAGGAGGAGGATGAAATGGCAAACCTCGCTGATAACGAACAGCCCGGTACTAGTGGGGCTGGGGTCGATCTGAATCCAGAGGATGACGATCTAGAACCAGCAGACCTGGCAGAGTCCTTGACTAATTTTGGGACGGCCCAAAACCAGGATCCAACCCTGCAACAAGCCAGAGCAGATGTGCAGGTCGTAGATGGTACTCCCATAAATGGTGGGATGATGCCTAATAGTTTTCCCCACTTCATCATGAAAAAGGGTTTGGTGTACAGAGTCTCGAAAATAGGGGTTGATGTGGTGGAACAGTTGTTGGTTCCCACTCGGTACCGGAGGACAGTACTGGATCTAGCTCATGGGCACATTCTGGGTGGACACCTTGGTATTGATAAAACCCGAGACTGGATTGTAAGGAGGTTTTACTGGCCAGGAATTCAAGCTGAAGTGGCTCGGCATTGTGGAGAGTGCCCGGAGTGCCAGTTAACAGCTCCCCGACCAGCTTTTAGAAGCCCGTGAGTGCCACTCCCCATAATCAAAACGCCATTTGAGAGGATAGTGATGGATTTAGTTGGCCCACTACCCAAATCCGCCAGAGGGCACCAATACATTCTGGTCATTCTAGATTATGCCACTCGCTATCCAGAAGCCATTCCCCTTCGGACGATGACTTCCAAAAATATTGCAAAGGAATTAGTGTTCTTGTTCACCAGGGTAGGGGTTCCAAAGGAGATCCTTACCGACCAGTGGACCCCCTGTATGTCCCGCCTTATGGCGGACCTTTGTAAACTGTGGCAGGTGAAACAGTTGAGGACATCGGTTTACCATCCTCAGACGGACGGGCTGGTTGAGAGATTCAACCGAAACCTGAAGTCAATGCTCAGGAAGGTAATCGATAAGGATGGGAAAAACTGGGATTGCATGTTGCCGTATCTGATGTTTGCCATTAGAGAGGTTCCTCAAGCCTCACTGGGGTTTTCTCCCTTTGAGCTGGTATATGGGAGGCATCCCCGGGGAATCTGACATCGCCCGGGAAACCTGGGAGCACCAATCCACCCAGTATACTAGTGTCATAGAGCACGTCACGGCAATGCAAGACAGGATAGCCACAGTCATGCCCATCGTCAGAGAGCACATGAGACAAACACAAGAACACCAGCGGTACATTTATAACCGGCAGGCTACCCTGAGGGAATTTCAACTGGGAGATAAGGTGTTAGTGCTGATCCCCACGGTAGAGTGTAAACTACTAGCCACATGGAAAGGACCATATGAAGTACTGGAGAGAATAGGAGAAGTCAATTATCGGATCCGACAGCCAGGTCGATGGCCCCAGAAACAGATGTATCACATAAACCTTTTAAAAGCATGGAGAGAGAGAGAAACACTAATGGTCACATACCCCACAAACATTCAGGAGACAGCCGAAGTAAATATTTCACCCACTCTGTCCCCAGCGCAAGTACAGGAAGTAAAGACCCTGATCCAGAAAAACAGAGATGTGTTTTCAGAGGTACCTGGCCGAACTGAGGTTACGGCTCATGATATTGTTTCCCTACCAGGGAGAAAAGTGAGTATGAGGCCATATCGGGTACCCAAGGCTCGACGGGCCGCGATTAGAGCAGAGACTGAGAAAATGTTGACAGCTGGAGTGGTCGAAGAGTCACATAGTGAGTGGTCTAGCCCAGTTGTGATGGTCTCCAAGCCCGATGGGTCTTTGCGGTTCTGTAACGACTTTCGGAAGGTAAATGAAATCTCGAAGTTTGATGCGTACCCCATGCCCCGAGTAGATGAACTACTGGAGAAAATTGGTCATGCTCGGTACATTACGACCCTTGATCTGACAAAAGGGTACTGGCAAATTCCTCTGACCCCCAGGGCCAAAGAAAAGACAGCCTTTGCAACACCTGATAGTTTGTTTCAATACACCGTCATGCCATTCAGCTTACACGGGGCCCCAGCCACCTTTCAACGGCTCATGGACAAAGTCCTAAAACCGCACAAAGCATACGCCGCAGCTTATTTAGATGACGTGGGGGATCTACAGCTCAGATTGAGAATCCCACTTACCCCGGGTACAGGCAGTGTTAGATGCCCTTAGAAAGGCAGGGCTCATGGCAAACCCTGCCAAGTGTTATGTGGGGTTAGAGGAAACAGAGTATCTGGGATACACTGTGGGAAGAGGGTTAATCAAACCCCAACATAAGAAGGTAAAGGCAATTAGAGAATGGCCGAAACCAGTAAATAAGAAGCAGGTCCGAGCCTTCCTAGGGCTGACTGGTTACTACCGGAAGTTCATCCCAAGTTATGCCACAGTGGCCGCCCCACTTACCGACATGACAAGAGCCAGAGGGCCAAACATGGTCAAGTGGGATGAAAGGGCCACCAAAGCATTTAGGACATTACAGGCGGCTCTCTGCTGTAACCCAGTGCTGGTGGTACCAGACTTTGAGAAAGAGTTTGTGGTTCAGACGGATGCCTCAGAAGTCGGCTTGGGAGCAGTGCTATCCCAAGAGATAGAAGGGGTGGAACACCCCATCCTGTTTTTAAGCAGGAAGCTGGAACCACGGGAAACCAACTACTCAGTCGTTGAGAAAGAGGAGCTGGCAGTAAAGTGGGCTCTAGAAAGCCTGAAGTACTACCTGCTGGGGCGCCACTTCACCCTCATCAGTGACCATGCCCCACTCACCTGGATGCATAGGGCTAAAGAGAAGAACGCTCAGGTGATGCGGTGGTTTTTGAGTCTCCAACCGTTTCATTTTGACTTGAAACACAGAGCAGGGAAGGAAATGGGAAACGTGGATGGGTTATCCCGCATGTATGCATGTTTTGCTGCGGTAGCCCGGCCTAGGGGGTCGGATCTAGGGGGAGAGATATATGGCAAAGAAGGGGGTCGAGTGATAAGTGGCAGATATGTGAGAGCAGAACTAATAAACGGGCTCTGCCCGATCACTAAAATGGCCACCCCTGTCAGAACTACAGATCACAAAATGGCCGACCGCCAAAACTACAAGTCCCAGAAGCAAGGGGAACCCTCAGAAGGTGGAGACGACTCACAGATAAAGGGTCAAGAAAAACCAGGAAGAGAAGAGAGAGTGCTGGAAGGAGCTATGAACAATAGAGAAAGAGACTATAGAGATTGGCTGGATTTACCGTGTATGAGCTGGATTGTTTTGGACTTACCTGTTGGCGTTTGGACCTGGACCTACCGAGAACCCGATTCGTGTACCCTACCCTGCTATCCTTGACCTCGCCTACGGCCTGGGTGGACCAGGACGGAGAAACAAACACACAGGTACTGTCCTGTTTGAAAGAACTCTCATTCTTGGGTGATATGGTGACAGTTTACCACTTAGTTTGTGACAAACGCTCCTAACCTTGAAGAGGTTTGCCACACCTAGTTCTCAGTGTTATATTCTAGTTCCCAGTGTTATGTCCTATTAATCAGTGTTATAACCTAGTTCCCAGTGTTATATTCTTGTTCCCAGTGTTATATCCTAATTCCCAGTTTTATCAGTGTTATATCCTAGTTCCCAGTGTTTTCAGTGTTTTTGGCTAGTTATCAGTGTTATATCCTAGTTCCCAGTGCTATATCCTAGTTCCCAGTGTTATATCCTTGTTCCCAGTTTTATCAGTGTTATATCCTAGTTCCCAGTGTTTTATTCTAGTTCCCAGTGTTTTATTCTAGTTCCCAGTGTTATATCCTTGTTCCCAGTTTTATCAGTGTTATATCCTAGTTCCCAGTGTTTTATTCTAGTTACCAGCGCTATATCCTAATTCCCTGTGTTATATACTAGTTCCCAGTGTTATATCCTAGTTCCCTGTGTTATATTCGAGTTCCCTGTGTTATATCCTAGTTCCCAGTGTTTTATTCTAGTTCCCAGCGCTATATCCTAGTTCCCAGTATTATATCCTAGTTCCCTGTGTAATATTCGAGTTCCCTGTGTTATATCCTAGTTCCCAGTGTTATATTCTAATTCCCTGTGTTATATCCTAGTTCCCAGTGTTTTATCCTAGTTCCCAGTGTTTTACTCTAGTTCCCAGTGTTATATCCTTGTTCCCAGTTTCATCAGTGTTATAACCTAGTTATCAGTGCTATATCCTAGTTCCCAGTGTTTTCAGTGTTTTATCCTAGTTCCCAGTGTTATATCCTAGTTCCCAGTGTTATATCCTAGTTCCCAGTGTTCTCAGTGTTATATCCTAGTTCTCAGTGTTATGTCATAGTTTCCAGTGTTATCAGTGTTATATTCTAGTTCCCAGTGTTCTCAGTGTTATGTCCTAGTTCTCAGTGTTATGTCATAGTTCCCAGTGTTATATCCTAGTTCTCAGTGTTATATCCTAGTTCCCAGTGTTCTCAGTGTTATATCCTAGTTCCCAGTGTTATATCCTAGTTTCCAGTGTTATATCCTAGTTCCCAGTGTTCTCAGTGTTATATCCTAGTTCTCAGTGTTATGTCATAGTTCCCAGTGTTCTCAGTGTTATATCCTAGTTCCCAGTATTCTCAGTGTTATATCCTAGTTCCTAGTGTTATCAGTGTTATAGCCTAGTTCCCTGTGTTATATCCTAGTTCCCAGTGTTAAATGCTTGTTCTCAGTGTTATATCCTAGTTCCCAGTGTTGACTGAAGTACCTCGTGCTAATGGAATAAAACAAGTCATGTTCAATCAGAAGAATGTTATTTAGGGTTCTGTCCCAAATGGCACCCTTATTCCTTATGGAGTGCACTTCCAACCAGAGCCCTATGGGCCCTTTATAGTACAGTAGTGGGCCATTTGGAACAGAACCAGGGTCTATATTGTCTGTCATTTGGAATGCTATCTGTGTCAACACTGATTCAAATATACACAACAACAAAGACATGTTGATTATGGTATCCTCTCTGGTCTATTGGATTCTGGCTCCTGATCACTGCATTGGGATATCAATATTGATGCCTATGTGCACAAACACAAACAGAAGCACTGCCGTCTGATACAGCTCAGTCAACATGAGGACTGCACACACAACCGCACACACAGCCTGTGTAATAGCTGTCCACCTGGGCTCCCACCTGCCTGTTCTTCTGTACCATCAGTGCAGTAGTGTTCTGTGAAACATAGCGAAGCTGCACCTGCCTGTTCTTCTGTACCATCAGTATAATGGTGTTCTGTGAAGCATAGCGAAGCTGCACCTGCCTGTTTTTCTGTACCATCAGTATAATGGTGTTCTGTGAAGCATAGCGAAGCTGTACCTGCCTGTTCTTCTGTACCATCAGTATAATGGTGTTCTGTGAAGCATAGCGAAGCTGCACCTGCCTGTTCTTCTGTACCATCAGTATAATGGTGTTCTGTGAAGCATAGCGAAGCTGCACCTTCCTGTTCTTCTGTACCATCAGTATAATAGTGTTCTGTGAAGCATAGCGAAGCTGCACCTGCCTGTTCTTCTGTACCATCAGTATAATGGTGTTCTGTGAAGCATAGCGAAGCTGCACCTTCCTGTTCTTCTGTACCATCAGTATAATAGTGTTCTGTGAAGCATAGCGAAGCTGCACCTGCCTGTTCT
Source organism: Oncorhynchus gorbuscha (assembly GCF_021184085.1). NCBI lineage: Eukaryota > Metazoa > Chordata > Actinopteri > Salmoniformes > Salmonidae > Oncorhynchus > Oncorhynchus gorbuscha. Next base: position 94,972,309 of record NC_060175.1, read on the forward strand.
GCTGTACCATCAGTGCAATAGTGTTCTGTGAAACATAACGAAGCTGCACCTGCCTGTTTTTCTGTACCATCAGTGAAATAGTGTTCTGTGAAGGATAGCGAAGATGCACCTGCCTGTTCTTCTGTACCATCAGTATAATGGTGTTCTGTGAAGCATAGCGAAGCTGCACCTGCCTGTTCTTCTGTACCATCAGTATAATGGTGTTCTGTGAAGCATAGCGAAGCTGCACCTTCCTGCTCTTCTGTACCATCAGTATAATAGTGTTCTGTGAAGCATAGCGAAGCTGCACCTGCCTGTTCTTCTGTACCATCAGTATAATGGTGTTCTGTGAAGCATAGCGAAGCTGCACCTGCCTGTTCTTCTGTACCATCAGTATAATGGTGTTCTGTGAAGCATAGCGAAGCTGCACCTGCCTGTTCTTCTGTACCATCAGTATAATGGTGTTCTGTGAAGCATAGCGAAGCTGCACCTGCCTGTTCTTATGGTGGCTCACATAAGTGCATTCACTGGGACAGGCTGCTGGGGTTGACGCACGCACACACGCACTCACACACACGCACTCACTCACACACACGCACTCACACACACGCACTCACACACACGTGCGGGATACACCTACGGCACAGTATCATCATTCCGAGATGAAGCACCCATAGGTTAGATAGAGGTATGTATTCTAATGATCATGACATGAACCCATCTTCTCAAGAGGAGCACAGTCACTGACAGAGAGGAGGGGAGGGAGGTTCACTTGCAATGGAATATTAATAAACCATCCAGCAATGTCACATAACAGATTCACAAGTATTAAGGATTCAACCCATTGAAAAGAAGAGACCAATTTAACCAATATCATTGTAATAGAATGTTATACGATAAACCAGAACAGTCATAGAGAGCCAGTGCTCTGCCTGGTGCACCCGTTAGTTAGGCAGTTGAAATGAGTGACTGATGACTGACCATCAAGTATTATCAAATCTGCTTCATTTGCCGTTCTCAACATGATGTGAACTACGGAGGCCTCAGAGGATCAATGGTAATCACATAACACAGGGCCCATGGCCACCAAGTTTCCAATAGCATATCCTTACAGCAGTGTTTTGAGACTTTGTTTAAGAAAACAGAACAGCCACTTTAGTTGAGAGACTTACAACTGGGTCCTGACTAAATTATTTATCTGAGGTAGCAGCGCAACAGACAAGCCCGTCAAGGTGTTCATGGATTATGGAAAGCTGATGACACAGTTTGACAAAAGCTTCAACAAATAAACTCTGCTCTGTAACAACAACTGTTGTTGTGACACCAGAGAGATATACAGCGGTGTGGGTATGTGTCAACAGGACAGCCATAGAGAAATGAGCTGAGAAGACAAACACATCTCTGACTGACAGCCAGGAGAGAGATCTGACTGACAGCCGAGAGAGAGAGAGAGAGAGAGAGAGAGAGAGAGAGAGAGAGAGAGAGAGAGAGAGAGAGAGAGAGAGAGAGAGAGAGAGAGAGAGAGAGAGAGAGAGAGAGAGAGAGAGAGAGAGAGAGAGAGACAACAGCAGAGAGAGAGAAACAAAAAGAGAGAGAGAGAGAGAGAGAGAGAGAGAGAGAGAGAGAGAGAGACCCAAAATTAAGGAAAGCTTTGACTATGTACAGACTCAGTGAGCATGTGAATTTAGATGTCATCACAACAACAGGTGAATATAACATTAAGACAATGGACACAGACGGAGTAGAAAATCTTGACACACTAATATAGCACACCTGGATACACCTGGAGAGCACCTGGAGAGCACAAGAAAGAAAGAGAAAGGAGAGAGAGAGGGAGGAAGAGAGAGAGAGAGAGAGAGTGAGCACAAGAAAGAAAGAGAAAGGAGAGAGAGAGGGAGGAAGAGAGAGAGAGAGAGAGAGAGAGAGAGAGTGTCCATTGTGTCCTCCTCCCAGAGCGCCAAGAACCTTGGCGTGATCCTGGACAACACCCTGTCGTTCTCAACTAACATCAAGGCGGTGGCCCGTTCCTGTAGGTTCATGCTCTACAACATCCGCAGAGTACGACCCTGCCTCACACAGGAAGCGGCGCAGGTCCTAATCCAGGCACTTGTCATCTCCCGTCTGGATTACTGCAACTCGCTGTTGGCTGGGCTCCCTGCCTGTGCCATTAAACCCCTTCAACTCATCCAGAACGCCGCAGCCCGTCTGGTGTTCAACCTTCCCAAGTTCTCTCACGTCACCCCGCTCCTCCGTTCTCTCCACTGGCTTCCAGTTGAAGCTCGCATCCGCTACAAGACCATGGTGCTTGCCTACGGAGCTGTGAGGGGAACGGCACCTCAGTACCTCCAGGCTCTGATCAGGCCCTACACCCAAACAAGGGCACTGCGTTCATCCACCTCTGGCCTGCTCGCCTCCCTACCACTGAGGAAGTACAGCTCCCGCTCAGCCCAGTCAAAACTGTTCGCTGCCCTGGCCCCCAATGGTGGAACAAACTCCCTCACGACGCCAGGACAGCGGAGTCAATCACCACCTTCCGGAGACACCTGAAACCCCACCTCTTTAAGGAATACCTAGGATAGGTTAAGTAATCCCTCTCACCCCACCCCCCTAAGTTTTAGATGCACTATTGTTAAGTGACTGTCCCACTGGATGTCATAAGGTGATTGCACCAATTTGTAAGTCGCTCTGGATAAGAGCGTCTGCTAAATGACTTAAATGTAAATGTAAATGTAATGTAGAGAGAGAGAGAGAGAGAGAGAGAGAGAGAGAGAGAGAGAGAGAGAGAGCACAAGAAAGAAAGAGAAAGGAGAGAGAGGGAGGAAGAGAGAGAGAGAGAGAGAGAGAGAGGGAGAGAGAGAGAGAGAGAGAGAGAGAGAGAGAGAGAGCACAAGAAAGAAAGAGAAAGGAGAGGGAGGAAGAGAGAGAGTATTACTAGGTATTGACTGGTCGGTCTGTGAGACTGATGTGTTATGAAGACAGATGGGTCTGGAATGAACTCACTGACACAAAGACAAAGAGACAGATACACTAACAAAAGCCATGCAGCACAGTGAACGTCCTTGAGCTGAAGCAAGGCACTGACTCCACCAGACACACAGACAGAGAAGATGCAGTAGTACCAACTATAAGCTAAATATGCCCAAATATAATGCAGTATTCTGCATCTTTCTGAACCACAGACTGGATCACAGTCCAGGAAAAGAAGGTGCTCCCTATGTCCATACAGCTGTCTCTGTAGGAGAACCCTTTTTGGTTATAGTTAAAACCTTTTCACCCATCGGAGAACCCTCAAACCATTCTAAATGGTAAGAGTGTTGAACAAACAATACTGTTGTCTATAAGGAACCTTACTAGTAGGCTCAGGGCCCCCAGGTGCAGTCAGTGGGCCCCCAGGTGCAGTCAGTGGGCCCCCAGGTGCAGTCAGTGGGCCCCCAGGTGCAGTCAGTGGGCCCCCAGGTGCAGTCAGTGGGGGATGGAGGCTCAGGGCCCCAGGTGCAGTCAGTGGGCCCCCAGGTGCAGTCAGTGGGCCTCCAGGTGCAGTCAGTGGGGGATGGAGGCTCAGGCCCTCAGGTGCAGTCAGTGGGCCCCCAGGTGCAGTCAGTGGGCCCCCAGGTGCAGTCAGTGGGCCCCCAGGTGCAGTCAGTGGGGGATGGAGGCTCAGGGCCCCAGGTGCAGTCAGTGGGCCCCCAGGTGCAGTCAATGGGCCTCCAGGTGCAGTCAGTGGGGGATGGAGGCTCAGGCCCTCAGGTGCAGTCAGTGGGCCCCCAGGTGCAGTCAGTGGACCTCCAGGTGCAGTCAGTGGGCCCCCAGGTGCAGTCAGTGGGCCCCCAGGTGCAGTCAGTGGGCCCCCAGGTGCAGTCAGTGGACCTCCAGGCGCAGTCAGTGGGCCTCCAGGTGCAGTCAGTGGGCCCCCAGGTGCAGTCAGTGGGGGATGGAGGCTCAGGGCCTCCAGGTGCAGTCAGTGGGCCCCCAGGTGCAGTCAGTGGGCCCCGAGGTGCAGTCAGTGGGGCCCCAGGTCAGTAAGGGGGGGATGGAGGCATCTGATCTGAACACAATTGATCTATAGCCAGAATGAATAGGCTGGGTGTCTCCACTGCATCAGGAGGAGTCCAGTGAGCCCAGTGATCATGTTACCTATTATAGGCTGCAGTTGTAATGTCCCCCCATCCTCACCTCCCCTCCTCTGTTCTCTGTCCAGTTGACAGTAGCAACAGCAGCAGGTACAGACTCCCAAGCTTGGAGCTTCGTGCAGCACAGCTCAGGGGACAGACAACGATGACAGGAGAGAACAGGAAGTGTGACAGAGAGAGAGAGAAAAGCAGTCTACGGTTGCATATACAGTAGACCGTGGATTGTATTCATTTGGCACCAAACGGAAGGAAACGGCACTGAAACAGGGAGGGATTACTGTCAAATAAGAAAAGCTCATTTTGACTTTCTTTTGCAAAAGGTTTTGCTTCAGTGTGCCGTAATGAACATGACCACGGTGTGGTGTATGGCTGGCAGATTCTCAGCACCATCACTATGGCCAAAGAGCTCTGTGCCAGGAACTCTGACATTTAACAAAGAGACCTAGGATAGATATACAGCATGTAGAACACCAAGGGCAAAAATATGTGTAGTTGAACATCAAGGGCAAAGATATAGATGTAGTAGAACATCAAGGGAATAGATACCATAGAGAGTACTGATTGGGGAGGTGAGCTCAAGGTTAATGTAGAAACAAGTGAGGGAATTAAGCAAATACGCATATTACCCATGTACTAATATCGACTGATGCATACACACTGTACTACACACACACACACACACACACACACACACACACACACACACACACACACACACACACACACACACACACACACACACACACACACACACACACACACACACACACACACTGTACTACACACACATACACACTGTACTACACACACATTCACACACTGTACTACACACACATACACACTGTACTACACACACACACACATACACACTGTACTACACACACATACACACTGTACTACACACACACACACACTGTACTACACACACGTACACACTGTACTACACACACACACACACACACATTGTACTACACACACACACACACACACACACACACATACACACTGTACTACACACACACACACACACACACACACACACACACACACACACACACACACACACACACACACACACACACACACACACACACACACACACACACTGTACTGCACACACACGCACACACACACACTGTACTACACACACACACACTGTACTACACACACATACACACTGTACTACACACACACACACACTGTACTACACACACATACACACTGTACTAAACACACTGTACTACACATACACATACACATACACACTGTACTACACACACATACACACTGTACTACACACACTGTACTACACACACATACACACTGTACTACACACACACACACACACATACACATACACATTGTATTACACACACACACTGTATTACACACACACACACACACACACACACACACACACACACACACACACACACACACACACACACACACTGTACTACACACACATACACACTGTACTACACACACACACACACTGTACTACACACACTGTACTACACACACTGTATTACACACACACACACACAAACACACACACACACACACACACACACACACACACACACACACACACACACACACACACACACACACACACACACACACACACACACACACACACACACACACACACACACACTGTACTACACACACATACACACTGTACTACACACACACACTGTACTACACACACTGTACTACACACACTGTACTACACACACACACACACACACTGTACTACACACACATACACACACTGTACTACACACACACATACACACTGTACTACACACACACACACACTGTACTACACACACATACACACTGTACTACACACACTGTACTACACACACATACACACTGTACTACACACACTGTACTACACACACATACACACTGTACTACACACACATACACACTGTACTACACACACTGTACTACACACACATACACACTGTACTACACACACACACAAACACATACACATACACATTGTATTACACACACACACTGTATTACACACACACACACACACACACACACACACACACACACACACACACACACACACACACACACCCACACACACACACACACACACACACACACACACACACACACACACACACACACACACACACACACACACACACACACACACACACTGTACTACACACACATACACACTGTACTACACACACACACACACTGTACTACACACACTGTACTACACACACTGTATTACACACACACACACACACACACACACACACACACACACACACACACACACACACACACACACACACACACACACACACACACACACACACTGTACTACACACACATACACACTGTACTACACACACACACACACTGTACTACACACACTGTACTACACACACTGTACTACACACACACACACACACTGTACTACACACACACACACACACACACACACACACACATTTTGTTTTCTTTTTCATATCTTGTCTAATGAAATGTGTCACCCTGTCATACAGATATGTTGTCAGAGCTAAACAGAGTGATATCTGAATCGTGCTATCAGGGAGAAATCCCAAGACCAGACGGTGCAGCAGAGGTAGTACTGCTAAAGGTCATAACAACGACATTAGCCTTTTCACCGCTAAAATGACAGAAATGTCTAAATGCTTCACAGCCAAATCACCATATCAAACAGAGACTAATTTTAAAATGTTGAGTGTCTCGACACAACACTGTGAGATACACAAGACAAACAGTGGTTAGAGCGTTGGACTAGGAACCGAAAGGTTGCAAGATCGAATCCCCGAGCTGACAAGGTAGGACATCTGTCGTTCTGCCCCTGAACAGGCAGTTAACTCACTGTTCCTAGGCTGTCATTGAAAATAAGAATTTGTTCTTGACTGACTTGCCAAGTTAATTAAAGGTTCAAACATGTTTTTTCTAAAATAATGAACAAAACAGTTGAGATGCAATCGACAACAAAATGATGGAGTCTGATTGTTGAGCCTCATCCATGATGATAGTGGAGATTGGACAGGCCGTGATGAAAACCCTTCAGGTCCAGCATCTCAGAGGTGTATCATCACCCTGTAAGAGCCCTTTGTTCCCAGCCTAAATAGCACAGTATTCCCTATATAGTGCACTACTTTTGATCAGAGCCCTATGGGCGTACTCCCTCTATGTAGAGAAAGGGGTGTCATTTGGGATGCAAACTTTCAATCTGGTCCATTTGCACCACACAACACCATACCGATCTCCTCACAGAACCTCACACATACAGAGCATGAAAGCTATTATAGACCTACCACACTAGGCTTTTACATATTCATGATAAATCACTGTCAGCTATTTAGGTTGCTTTAGTGTGATACATGTTTCATAATCTAATGGCAATAATGAAATGAATGTACTACTATATAGGTGATCAATATAGAAGAGAGTATAACTTGAGTATAATAGAATAGAAACGTGATGAGTAGAGTCAGCCCATTCTATCCTTCTATATGAGAAGCAGAACTAATTGTCACATCATCAAGCAGAAAGTTCCACGTTCAGATCAGAGCAATTAGTCTGGAGTGAGACAGCTGTAGTTAGAGGGTTAATGATGCTCTTAACACATGTTATGTCTCAACCTCATTTAGCTGGGCCTACACACACACACACACACACACACACACACACACACACACACACACACACACACACACACACACACACACACACACACACACACACACACACACACACACACACACATACACATACACATACACACACACACACACACACACACACACACACACACAGAGAGAGAGAGAGAGATCCCCTCTTTCAGAAAGGAGAATAAACCAATATTCAGATGGTACATTACAGCTAGAGACAGAGCACATATCAGTCAGATATAACATGTTCACCAGACATTAAGTATGCATTATGATGACACACACACACACACCTCAGACGTCAAAACTCCCTATAATCATTACTGTCTCCTAGAGAAACATGCCTGGCGGGGTGCGGAGGAGAGGAGCAGAGAAGTGGAACAGAGGAGAGTAGCAGAGGAGAGGAGGAGAGGAGAGTAACAGAGGAGTGGAACAGAGGAGAGTAGCAGAGGAGTGGAACAGAGGAGTGGAACAGAGGAGAGGAGGAGAGGAGAGTAGCAGAGGAGTGGAACAGAGGAGTGGAACAGAGGAGAGGAGGAGAGGAGTGGAACAGAGGAGTGGAACAGAGGAGAGTAGCAGAGGAGTGGAACAAAGGAGTGGAACAGAGGAGTGGAACAGAGGAGTGGAACAGAGGAGAGTAGCAGAGGAGAGTAGCAGAGGAGTGGAACAGAGGAGTGGAACAGAGGAGTGGAACAGAGGAGAGTAGCAGAGGAGAGGAGGAGAGGAGAGTAACAGAGGAGAGGAGGAGAGGAGAGTAACAGAGGAGTGGAACAGAGGAGAGTAACAGAGGAGAGGAGCAGAGGAGAGTAGCAGAGGAGTGGAACAGAGGAGAGTAGCAGAGGAGTGGAACAGAGGAGTGGAACAGAGGAGAGGAGGAGAGGAGTGGAACAGAGGAGAGTAGCAGAGGAGTGGAACAGAGGAGTGGAACAGAGGAGAGTAGCAGAGGAGAGGAGGAGAGGAGAGTAACAGAGGAGTGGAACAGAGGAGAGTAACAGGGGAGAGGAGCAGAGGAGAGTAGCAGAGGAGAGGAGGAGAGGAGTGGAACAGAGGAGAGTAGCAGAGGAGTGGAACAGAGGAGTGGAACAGAGGAGAGTAGCAGAGGAGTGGAACAGAGGAGTGGAACAGAGGAGAGGAGGAGAGGAGTGGAACAGAGGAGAGTAACAGAGGAGTGGAACAGAGGAGTGGAACAGAGGAGAGTAGCAGAGGAGAGGAGGAGAGGAGAGTAACAGAGGAGTGGAACAGAGGAGAGTAGCAGAGGAGAGGAGGAGAGGAGAGTAACAGAGGAGTGGAGCAGAGGAGAGGAGCGGAGGAGAGGAGGAGAGGAGTGGAACAGAGGAGAGTAGCAGAGGAGTGGAACAGAGGAGTGGAACAGAGGAGAGTAGCAGAGGAGAGGAGGAGAGGAGAGTAACAGAGGAGAGTAGCAGAGGAGTGGAACAGAGGAGTGGAACAGAGGAGAGTAGCAGAGGAGTGGAACAGAGGAGAGTAGCAGAGGAGAGGAGGAGAGGAGAGTAACAGAGGAGTGGAACAGAGGAGAGTAGCAGAGGAGAGGAGGAGAGGAGAGTAACAGAGGAGTGGAACAGAGGAGAGTAGCAGAGGAGAGGAGGAGAGGAGAGTAACAGAGGAGTGGAACAGAGGAGAGTAGCAGAGGAGTGGAACAGAGGAGTGGAACAGAGGAGAGTAGCAGAGGGGAGTAGCAGAGGAGAGGAGGAGAGGAGTGGAACAGAGGAGAGTAGCAGAGGAGTGGAACAGAGGAGTGGAACATAGGAGTGGAACAGAGGAGAGGAGCAGAGGAGAGTAGCAGAGGAGAGTAACAGAGGAGAGGAGCAGAGGAGAGGAGCGGAGCAGAGGAGTGGAACAGAGGAGTGGAACAGAGGAGTGGAACAGAGGAGTGGAACAGAGGAGAGGAGCAGAGGAGAGTAACAGAGGAGAGGAGCAGAGGAGAGGAGCAGAGGAGAGTAACAGAGGAGAGTAACGGAGGAGAGTAACAGAGGAGAGGAGCAGAGGAGAGGAGAGGAGCAGAGGAGTGGAACAGAGGAGTGGAACAGAGGAGAGGAGTGGAACAGGGGAGTGGATGAGAGGAGAGGAGAGTAACAGAGGAGAGTAACAGAGGAGAGGAGCAGAGGAGTGGAACAGAGGAGAGTAACAGAGGAGTGGAGGAGAGGAGAGTAACAGAGGAGTGGAACAGAGGAGAGTAACAGAGGAGTGGAGGAGAGGAGAGTAACAGAGGAGAGTAACGGAGGAGAGTAACAGAGGAGAGTAACAGAGGAGAGGAGCAGAGGAGAGGAGAGGAGCAGAGGAGTGGAACAGAGGAGAGTAACAGAGGAGTGGAGGAGAGGAGAGTAACAGAGGAGAGGAGAAGAGGAGTGGAACAGAGGAGTGGAACAGAGGAGAGTAGCAGAGGAGTGGAACAGAGGAGAGTAACAGAGGAGTGGAGGAGAGGAGAGTAACAGAGGAGAGGAGCAGAGGAGTGGAACAGAGGAGAGTAACAGAGGAGTGGAGGAGAGGAGAGTAACAGAGGAGAGTAACGGAGGAGAGGAGCAGAGGAGAGGAGCAGAGGAGTGGAACAGAGGAGTGGAACAGAGGAGAGTAACAGAGGAGTGGAGAAGAGGAGAGTAACAGAGGAGTGGAACAGAGGAGAGTAACAGAGGAGGGGAGAAGAGGAGAGTAGCAGAGGAGTGGAGAAGAGGAGAGTAGTAGAGGAATGGAGAAGAGGAGAGTAGCAGAGGAATGGAGAAGAGGAGAGTAGCAGAGGAGTGGAGGAGAGGAGAGTAGCAGAGGAGTGGAACAGAGGAGAGTAACAGAGGAGTGGAGAAGAGGAGTGGAGAAGAGGAGAGTAACAGAGGAGTGGAGGAGAGGAGAGTAGTAGAGGAATGGAGAAGAGGAGAGTAGCAGAGGAGTGGAGGAGAGGAGAGTAGCAGAGGAGTGGAGGAGAGGAGAGTAGTAGAGGAATGGAGAAGAGGAGAGTAGCAGAGGAGTGGAGGAGAGGAGAGTAGCAGAGGAGTGGAACAGAGGAGAGTAACAGAGGAGTGGAGGAGAGGAGAGTAGTAGAGGAATGGAGAAGAGGAGAGTAGCAGAGGAGTGGAGGAGAGGAGAGTAGCAGAGGAGTGGAACAGAGGAGAGTAACAGAGGAGTGGAGAAGAGGAGAGTAACAGAAGAGTGGAACAGAGGAGAGTAACAGAGGAGTGGAGAAGAGGAGAGTAACAGAGGAGTGGAACAGAGGAGAGTAACAGAGGAGTGGAGGAGAGGAGAGTAAGAGGAGTGGAACAGATGAGAGTAGCAGAGGAGTGGAGGAGAGGAGAGTAACAGAGGCGTGGAACAGAGGAGTGGAGAAGAGGAGAGTAACAGAGGAGTGGAGGAGTGGAACAGAGGAGTGGAGAAGAGGAGAGTAGCAGAGGAATGGAGAAGAGGAGATTAACAGAGGAGTGGAGAAGAGGAGAGTAGCAGAGGAGTGTATGAGAGGAGAGTAGCAGAGGAGTGTAGGAGAGGAGAGTAGCAGAGGAGAGGAGGAGAGGAGAGTAGCAGAGGAATGGAGAAGAGGAGAGTAGCAGAGGAGTGGAGGAGAGGAGAGTAGCAGAGGAATGGAGAAGAGGAGAGTAGCAGAGGAGTGGAGGAGAGGAGAGTAGCAGAGGAGTGGAACAGAGGAGTGGAACAGAGGAGTGGAGAAGAGGAGAGTAGCAGAGGAATGGAGAAGAGGAGAGTAACAGAGGAGTGGAACAGAGGAGTGGAGAAGAGGAGAGTAGCAGAGGAGTGGAGGAGAGGAGAGTAACAGAGGAGTGGAACAGAGGAGAGTAACAGAGGAGGGGAGGAGAGGAGAGTAAGAGGAGTGGAACAGATGAGTGGAGAAGAGGAGAGTAGCAGAGGAGTGGAGAAGAAGAGTAGCAGAGGAGTGGAGGAGTGGAACAGAGGAGTGGAGAAGAGGAGAGTAGCAGAGGAATGGAGAAGAGGAGAGTAACAGAGGAGTGGAGGAGAGGAGAGTAGCAGAGCAGAGTAACAGAGGAGTGGAACAGAGGAGAGTAACAGAGGAGTGGAGGAGAGGAGAGTAACAGAGGAGAGTAGCAGAGGAGTGGAGAAGAGGAGAGTAACAGAGGAGTGGAGAAGAGGAGAGTAACAGAGGAGTGGAGGAGAGGAGAGTAACAGAGGAGTGGAGGAGAGGAGAGTAACAGAGGAGTGGAGGAGAGGAGAGTAACAGAGGAGTGGAGGAGAGGAGAGTAACAGAGGACTGGAGGAGAGGAGAGTAACAGAGGAATGGAGAAGAGGAGAGTAACAGAGGAGTGGAACAGAGGAGTGGAGAAGAGGAGAGAGGCAGAGGAGTGGAGGAGAGGAGAGTAACAGAGGAGTGGAACAGAGGAGAGTAACAGAGGAGGGGAGGAGAGGAGAGTAAGAGGAGTGGAACAGATGAGTGGAGAAGAGGCAGAGGAGTGGAGTAGCAGAGGAGGAGGAGTGGAACAGAAGAAGAGTAGCAGAGGAATGGAGGAGTGGAACAGAGGAGTGGAGAAGAGGAGAGTAGCAGAGGAATGGAGAAGAGGAGAGTAACAGAGGAGTGGAGGAGAGGAGAGTAACAGAGGAGTGGAAAGAGGAGAGTAGCAGAGGAGTGGAGGAGAGGTGGAGAGTAACAGAGGAGTGGAGGAGGAGAGGAGAGTAACAGAGGAGTGGAGGAGAGGAGAGTAACAGAGGAGTGGAGGAGAGGAGAGTAACAGAGGAGTGGAACAGAGGAGAGTAGCAGAGGAGTGGAGAAGAGGAGAGTAACATAGGAGTGGAGAAGAGGAGAGTAACAGAGGAGTGGAGAAGAGGAGAGTAACAGAGGAGTGGAGGAGAGGAGAGTAACAGAGGAGTGGAGGAGAGGAGAGTAACAGAGGAGTGGAGGAGAAGAGCAGAGGAGAGAAGCGGAGGGGAGGAGGAGAGGAGAGGAGGAGTGGAGAGGAGGGGAGGAGAGGAGGAGTGGAGAAGAGTAGGGGGAGCGGAGAAGTTGGAGAGGAGAGGGAGAGGAGAGGAGAGGAGAGGAGAGGAGAGGAGAGGAGAGGAGAGGAGAGGAGAGGAGAGGAGAGGAGGAACGAAGGAGAGGATCAGAGGAGTGAATGAGCGGAGAAGAAGGGAGGAGAGGAGTGGAGGAGGGGAGCAGTACTGGAGCTAGCTGCCGTTGAATCAGCCAAGGCATCCGTTTTAAATGTAAAGGCATGTGTTTTAAATGTAAAGGCATGCGTTTTAAATGTAAAGGCATGTGTTTTAAATGTAAAGGCATGTGTTTTAAATGTAAAGGCATGTGTTTTAAATGTAAAGGCATGTGTTTTAAATGTAAAGGCATGTGTTTTAAATGTAAAGGCATGTGTTTTAAATGTAAAGGCATGTGTTTTAAATGTAAAGGCGTGTGTTTTAAATGTAAAGGCGTGTGTTTTAAATGTAAAGGCAGGTGTTTTAAATGTAAAGGCATGCGTATTAAATGTAAAGGCATGTGTTTTAAATGTGTTTTAAATGTAAAGGCATGTGTTTTAAATGTATTTTAAATGTAAAGGCATGTGTTTTAAATGTGTTTTAAATGTAAAGGCATGTGTTTTAAATGTGTTTTAAATGTAAAGGCATGTGTTTTAAATGTATTTTAAATGTAAAGGCATGTGTTTTAAATGTGTTTTAAATGTAAAGGCATGTTTTAAATGTTTTAAATGTAAATGTGTTTTAAATGTAAATGTTTTAAATGTGTTTTGAATGTAAAGGCATTTTTTAAATGTAAAGGCATGTTTTAAATGTTTTTAAATGTAAAGGCATTTGTTTTAAATGTGTTTTAAATGTAAAGGCATGTGTTTTAAATGTAATGTTTTTGAATGTAAAGGCATGTGTTTTAAATGTAAAGGCATGTGTTTTAAATGTAAAGGCATTTGTTTTTTAAATGTAAAGTTTTTTAAATGTAAAGGCATGTGTTTTAAATGTAAAGGCATGTTTTTAAATGTAAAGGCATGTGTTTTAAATGTAAAGGCATGTGTTTTAAATGTAAAGGCATGTGTTTTAAATGTAAAGGCATGTGTTTTAAATGTAAAGGCATGTGTTTTAAATGTAAAGGCATGTGTTTTAAATGTAAAGGCATGTGTTTTAAATGTAAAGGCATGTGTTTTAAATGTAAAGGCATGTGTTTTAAATGTAAAGGCATTTTTAAATGTAAAGGCATGTGTTTTAAATGTAAAGGCATGTGTTTTAAATGTAAAGGCATGTGTTTTAAATGTGTTTTGAATGTAAAGGCATGTGTTTTAAATGTAAAGGCATGTGTTTTAAATGTAAAGGCATGTGTTTTAAATGCGTTTTGAATGTAAAGGCATGTGTTTTAAATGTAAAGGCATGTGTTTTAAATGTAAAGGCATTTGTTTTAAATGTAAAGGCATGTTTTAAATGTGTGTTTTAAATGTAAAGGCATGTGTTTTAAATGTAAAGGCATGTGTTTTAAATGTAAAGGCATTTGTTTTAAATGTAAATGTAAAGGCATGTGTTTTAAATGTAAAGGCATGTTTTAAATGTAAAGGCATGTTGTTTTAAATGTAAAGGCATGTTTTAAATGTTTTTAAAATGTAAAGGCATGTGTTTTAAATGTAAAGGCATGTGTTTTAAATGTAAAGGCATTTGTTTTAAATGTGTTTTAAATGTAAAGGCATGTGTTTTAAATGTAAAGGCATTTGTTTTAAATGTAAAGGCATGTGTTTTAAATGTAAAGGCATGTAAAATGGCATGTGTTTTAAATGTAAAGGCATTTGTTTTAAATGTGTTTTAAATGTAAAGGCATGTGTTTTAAATGTAAAGGCATGTTTTTTAAATGTGTTTTTTAATGTAAAGCCATGTGTTTTAAATGTAAAGGCATGTGTTTTAAATGTAAAGGCATGTGTTTTAAATGTAAAGGCATGTGTTTTAAATGCGTTTTAAATATAAAGGCATGTGTTTTAAATGTAAAGGCATGTGTTTTAAATGTAAAGGCATGTGTTTTAAATGTAAAGGCATGTGTTTTAAATGTAAAGGCATGTGTTTTAAATGTAAAGGCATGTGTTTTAAATGTAAAAACATGTGTTTTAAATGTAAAGGCATGTGTTTTAAATGTAAAGGCATGTGTTTTAAATGTAAAGGCATGTGTTTTAAATGTAAAGGCATGTGTTTTAAATGTAAAGGCATGTGTTTTAAATGTAAAGGCATGTGTTTTAAATGTAAAGGCATGTGTTTTAAATGTAAAGGCATGTGTTTTAAATGTAATGTGTTTTAAAAAGGCATGTGTTTTAAATGTAAAAACATGTGTTTTAAATGTAAAGGCATGTGTTTTAAATGTAAAGGCATGTGTTTTAAATGTAAAGGCATGTGTTTTAAATGTAAAGGCATGTGTTTTAAATGTAAAGGCATGTGTTTTAAATGTAAAGGCATGTGTTTTAAATGTAAAGGCATGTGTTTTAAATGTAAAGGCATGTGTTTTAAATGTAAAGGCATGTGTTTTAAATGTAAAGGCATGTGTTTTAAATGTAAAGGCATGTGTTTTAAATGTAAAGGCATGTGTTTTAAATGTAAAATGTGTTTTAAATGTGTTTTAAATGTAAAGGCATGTGTTTTAAATGTAAAGGCATGTGTTTTAAATGTAAAGGCATGTGTTTTAAATGTAAAGGCATGTGTTTTAAATGTAAAGGCATGTGTTTTAAATGTAAAGGCATGTGTTTTTAAATGTAAAGGCATGTGTTTTAAATGTAAAGGCATGTGTTTTAAATGTAAAGGCATGTGTTTTAAATGTAAAGGCATGTGTTTTAAATGTAAAGGCATGTGTTTAAATGTAAAGGCATGTGTTTTAAATGTAAATGTGTTTTAAATGTAAAGGCATGTGTTTTAAATGTAAAGGCATGTGTTTTAAATGTGTTTTAAATGTAAAGGCATGTGTTTTAAATGTAAAGGCATAAATGTAAAGCATGTGTTTTAAATGTAATGTAAAGGCATGTGTTTTAAATGTAAAGGCATGTGTAAAGGCATTTAAATGTAAAGGCATGTGTTTTAAATGTAAAGGCATGTGTTTTAAATGTAAAGGCATGTGTTTTAAATGTAAAGGCATGTGTTGTTTATAAAACATGTTTTAAATGTAAAGGCATGTGTTTTAAATGTAAAGGCATGTGTTTTAAATGTAAAGTTTTGTTTTAAATGTAAAGGCATGTGTTTTAAATGTAAAGGCATGTGTTTTAAATGTAAAGGCATGTGTTTTAAATGTAAAGGCATGTGTTTTAAATGTGTTTTAAATGTAAAGGCATGTGTTTTAAATGTAAAGGCATGTGTTTTAAATGTAAAGGCATGTGTTTTAAATGTAAAGGCATGTGTTTTAAATGTAAAGGCATGTGTTTTAAATGTAAAGGCATGTGTTTTAAATGTAAAGGCATGTGTTTTAAATGTAAAGGCATGTGTTTTAAATGTAAAAATGTAAAGCATGTGTTTTAAATGTAAAGGCATGTGTTTTAAATGTAAAGGCATGTGTTTTAAATGTAAAGGCATGTGTTTTAAATGTAAAGGCATGTGTTTTAAATGTAAAGGCATGTGTTTTAAATGTAAAGGCATGTGTTTTAAATGTAAAGGCATGTGTTTTAAATGTAAAGGCATGTGTTTTAAATGTAAAGGCATGTGTTTTAAATGTAAAGGCATGTGTTTTAAATGTAAAGGCATGTGTTTTAAATGTAAAAACATGTGTTTTAAATGTAAAGGCATGTGTTTTAAATGTAAAGGCATGTGTTTTAAATGTAAAGGCATGTGTTTTAAATGTAAAGGCATGTGTTTTAAATGTAAATGTAAAGGCATGTGTTTTAAATGTAAAGGCATGTGTTTTAAATGTAAAGGCATGTGTTTTGTAAATGTAAAGGCATGTGTTTTAAATGTAAAGGCATGTGTTTTAAATGTAAAGGCATGTGTTTTAAATGTAAAGGCATGTGTTTTAAATGTAAAGGCATGTTTTTTAAATGTGTTTTTTAATGTAAAGCCATGTGTTTTAAATGTAAAGGCATGTGTTTTAAATGTAAAGGCATGTGTTTTAAATGTTTTTAAATGTAAAGGCATGTGTTTTAAATGTAAAGGCATGTGTTTTAAATGTAAAGGCATGTGTTTTAAATGTAAAGGCATGTGTTTTAAATGTAAAGGCATGTGTTTTAAATGTTTTAAATGTAAAGGCAAATGTAAAGGCATGTGTTTTAAATGTAAAGGCATGTTTTTAAATGTAAAGGCATGTGTTTTAAATGTAAAGGCATGTGTTTTAAAAATGTAAAGGCATGTGTTTTAAATGTGTTTTAAATGTAAAGGCATGTGTTTTAAATGTAAAGGCATGTGTTTTAAATGTAAAGGCATGTGTTTTAAATGCGTTTTAAATGTAAAGGCATGTGTTTTAAATGTAAAGGCATGTGTTTTAAATGTAAAGGCATGTGTTTTAAATGTAAAGGCATGTGTTTTAAATGTAAAGGCATGTTTTTAAATGTAAAGGCATGTGTTTTAAATGTAAAGGCATGTGTTTTAAATGTAAAGGCATGTGTTTTAAATGTAAAGGCATGTGTTTTAAATGTAAAGGCATGTTTTTAAATGTAAAGGCATGTGTTTTAAATGTAAAGGCATGTGTTTTAAATGTAAAGGCATGTGTTTTAAATGTAAAGGCATGTGTTTTAAATGTAAAGGCATGTGTTTTAAATGTAAAAACATGTGTTTTAAATGTAAAGGCATGTGTTTTAAATGTAAAGGCATGTGTTTTAAATGTAAAGGCATGTGTTTTAAATGTAAAGGCATGTGTTTTAAATGTAAAGGCATGTGTTTTAAATGTAAAGGCATGTGTTTTAAATGTAAAGGCATTTGTTTTAATGTAAAGGCATGTGTTTTAAATGTAAAGGCATGTGTTTTAAATTAAATGTAAAGGCATGTGTTTTAAATGTAAAGCATGTGTTTTAAATGTAAAGGCATGTGTTTTAAATGTAAAGGCATGTGTTTTAAATGTAAATGTAAAGGCATGTGTTTTAAATGTAAAGGCATGTGTTTTAAATGTAAAGGCATGTGTTTTAAATGTAAAGGCATGTGTTTTAAATGTAAATGTAAAGGCATGTGTTTTAAATGTAAAGGCATGTGTTTTAAATGTAAAGGCATGTGTTTTAAATGTAAAGGCATGTGTTTTAAATGTAAAGGCATGTGTTTTAAATGTAAAGGCATGTGTTTTAAATGTAAATGTAAAGCATGTGTTTTAAATGTAAAGGCATGTGTTTTAAATGTAAAAACATGTGTTTTAAATGTAAAGGCATGTGTTTTAAATGTAAAGGCATGTGTTTTAAATGTAAAAACATGTTTTAAATGTAAAAATGTAAAGGCATGTTTTAAATGTAGGCATGTTTTAAATGTAAAGGCATGTGTTTTAAATGTAAAAGGCATGTGTTTTAAATGTAAAGGCATGTGTTTTAAATGTAAAGGCATGTGTTTTAAATGTAAAAACATGTGTTTTAAATGTAAAGGCATGTGTTTTAAATGTAAAGGCATGTGTTTTAAATGTAAAAACATGTGTTTTAAATGTAAAGGCATGTGTTTTAAATGTAAAGGCATGTGTTTTAAATGTAAAAACATGTAAAGGCATGTGTTTTAAATGTTTTAAATGTAAAGGCATGTGTTTTAAATGTAAAGGGCATGTGTTTTAAATGTAAAGGCATGTGTTTTAAATGTAAAGGCATGTGTTTTAAATGTAAAGGCATGTGTTTTAAATGTAAAGGCATGTGTTTTAAATGTAAAGGCATGTGTTTTAAATGTAAAGGCATGTGTTTTAAATGTAAAGGCATGTGTTTTAAATGTGTTTTAAATGTAAAGGCATGTGTTTTAAATGTAAAGGCATGTGTTTTAAATGTAAAGGCATGTGTTTTAAATGTAAAGGCATGTGTTTTAAATGTAAAGGCATGTGTTTTAAATGTAAAGGCATGTGTTTTAAATGTAAAGGCATGTGTTTTAAATGTAAAGGCATGTGTTTTAAATGTAAAGGCATGTGTTTTAAATGTAAAGGCATGTGTTTTAAATGTAAAGGCATGTGTTTTAAATGTAAAGGCATGTGTTTTAAATGTAAAGGCATGTGTTTTAAATGTTTTTAAATGTAAAGGCATGTGTTTTAAATGTAAAGTTTTTTAAATGTAAAGGCATGTGTTTTAAAAATGACATGTGTTTTAAATGTAAAGGCATGTGTTTTAAATGTAAAAATGGCATGTGTTTTAAATGCGTTTTGAATGTAAAGGCATGTGTTTTAAATGCGTTTTAAATGTAAAGGCATGTGTTTTAAATGTATTTTAAATGTAAAGGCATGTGTTTTAAATGCGTTTTGAATGTAAAGGCTTTTTTTTAATGTAAAGGCATGTGTTTTAAATGCGTTTTAAATGTAAAGGCATGTGTTTTAAATGTAAAGGCATTTGTTTTAAATGTGTTTTAAATGTAAAGGCATTTGTTTTAAATGTGTTTTAAATGTAAAGGCATTTGTTTTAAATGTGTTTTAAATGTAAAGGCATGTGTTTTAAATGCGTTTTGAATGTAAAGGCATGTGTTTTAAATGTAAAGGCATGTGTTTTAAATGTAAAGGCATTTGTTTTAAATGTGTTTTAAATGTAAAGGCATGTGTTTTAAATGTAAAGGCATGTTTTTTAAATGTGTTTTTTAATGTAAAGCCATGTGTTTTAAATGTAAAGGCATGTGTTTTAAATGCGTTTGAAATTTAAAGGCATGTCTTTTAAATGCGTTTGAAATTTAAAGGCATGTGTTTTATATGCGTTTTAAATATAAAGGCAGGTGTTTTAAATGTAAAGGCATGTGTTTTAAATGTAAAGGCATGTGTTTTAAATGTAAAGGCATGTGTTTTAAATGTAAAGGCATGTGTTTTAAATGTAAAAACATGTGTTTTAAATGTAAAGGCATGTGTTTTAAATGTAAATGGCATGTGTTTTAAATGTAAAGGCATGTGTTTTAAATGTAAAGGCATGTGTTTTAAATGTTTTTTTAAATGTAAAGGCATGTGTTTTAAATGTAAAGGCATGTGTTTTAAATGTAAAGGCATGTGTTTTAAATGTAAAGGCATGTGTTTTAAATGTAAAGGCATGTGTTTTAAATGTAAAGGCATGTGTTTTAAATGTAAAGGCATGTGTTTTAAATGTAAAGGCATGTGTTTTAAATGTAAAAACATGTTTTAAATGTTTTTTTAAATGTAAAGGCATGTGTTTTAAATGTAAAGGCATGTGTTTTAAATGTAAAGGCATGTGTTTTAAATGTAAAAACATGCATGTGTTTTAAATGTAAAGGCATGTGTTTTAAATGTAAAGGCATGTGTTTTAAATGTAAAGGCATGTGTTTTGTAAATGTAAATGTAAAGCATGTGTTTTAAATGTAAAGGCATGTGTTTTAAATGTAAAGGCATGTGTTTTAAATGTAAAGGCATGTGTTTTAAATGTAAATGTAAAGGCATGTGTTTTAAATGTAAAGGCATGTGTTTTAAATGTAAAGTTTTTTAAATGTAAAGGCAAAATGTAAAGCATGTGTTTTAAATGTAAAGGCATGTGTTTTAAATGTGTTTTAAATGTAAAGGCATGTGTTTTAAATGTAAAGGCATGTGTTTTAAATGTAAAGGCATGTGTTTTAAATGTGTTTTAAATGTAAAGGCATGTGTTTTAAATGTAAAGTTTTTTAAATGTAAAGGCATGTGTTTTAAATGTAAAGTTTTTTAAATGTAAAGGCATGTGTTTTAAATGTAAAGGCATGTGTTTTAAATGTGTTTTAAATGTAAAGGCATGTGTTTTAAATGTGTTTTAAATGTAAAGGCATGTGTTTTAAATGTAAAGGCATGTGTTTTAAATGTAAAGGCATGTGTTTTAAATGTAAAGGCATGTGTTTTAAATGTAAAGGCATGTGTTTTAAATGTAAAGGCATGTGTTTTAAATGTAAATGCATGTGTTTTAAATGTAAAGGCATGTGTTTTAAATGTAAAGGCATGTGTTTTAAATGTAAAAACATGTGTTTTAAATGTAAAGGCATGTGTTTTAAATGTAAAGGCATGTGTTTTAAATGTAAAGGCATGTGTTTTAAATGTAAAGGCATGTGTTTTAAATGTAAAGGCATGTGTTTTAAATGTAAAGGCATGTGTTTTAAATGTAAAGGCATGTGTTTTAAATGTAAATGTGTTTTTAAATGTAAAGGCATGTGTTTTAAATGTAAAGTTTTAAATGTAAAAAGGCATGTGTTTTAAATGTAAAGGCATGTGTTTTAAATGTAAAGGCATGTGTTTTAAATGTAAAGGCATGTGTTTTAAATGTAAAGGCATTTTTTAAATGTAAAGGCATGTTTTAAATGTTTTAAATGTAAAGGCATGTGTTTTAAATGTAAAGGCATGTTTTAAATGTTTTAAATGTAAATGTGTTTTAAATGTGTTTTAAATGTAAAGGCATGTGTTTTAAATGTGTTTTTTAAATGTAAAGGCATGTGTTTTAAATGTGTTTTTTAATGTAAAGGCATGTGTTTTAAATGTAAAGGCATGTGTTTTAAATGTGTTTTAAATGTAAAGGCATGTGTTTTAAATGTGTTTTAAATGTAAAGGCATGTGTTTTAAATGCGTTTTAAATGTAAAGGCATGTGTTTTAAATGTAAAGGCATGTGTTTTAAAATGTAAAGGCATGTGTTTTAAATGTAAAGGCATGTGTTTTAAATGTAAAGGCATGTGTTTTAAATGTAAAGGCATGTGTTTTAAATGTAAAGGCATGTGTTTTAAATGTAAAGGCATGTGTTTTAAATGTAAAGGCATGTGTTTTAAATGTAAAGGCATGTGTTTTAAATGTAAAGGCATGTTTTTTAAATGTAAAGGCATGTGTTTTAAATGTAAAGGCATGTGTTTTAAATGTAAAGGCATGTGTTTTGTAAAGGCATGTGTTTTAAATGTAAAGGCATGTGTTTTAAATGTAAAGGCATGTGTTTTAAATGTAAAGGCATGTGTTTTAAATGTAAAGGTTTTAAATGTGTTTTTTAAATGTAAAGGCATGTGTTTTAAATGTAAAGGTTTTTTTAAATGTAAAGGCATGTGTTTTAAATGTGTTTTAAATGTAAAGGCATGTGTTTTAAATGTAAAGGCATGTGTTTTAAATGTAAAATGTAAATGTGTTTTAAATGTAAAGGCATGTTTTTAAATGTGTTTTAAATGTAAAGGCATGTGTTTTAAATGTAAAGGCATTTTTTAAATGTAAAGGCATGTGTTTTAAATGTGTTTTAAATGTAAAGGCATGTGTTTTAAATGTGTTTTAAATGTAAAGGCATGTGTTTTAAATGTGTTTTAAATGTAAAGGCATGTGTTTTTTAAATGTAAAGGCATGTGTTTTAAATGTAAATGTAAAGCATGTGTTTTAAATTGTTTTAAATGTAAAGGCATGTGTTTTAAATGTAAATGGCATGTGTTTTAAATGTAAAGGCATGTGTTTTAAATGTAAAGGCATGTGTTTTAAATGTAAAGGCATGTGTTTTAAATGTAAAGGCATGTGTTTTAAATGTAAAGGCATGTGTTTTAAATGTAAAGGCATGTGTTTTAAATGCATGTGTTTTAAATGTAAAGGCATGTGTTTTAAATGTAAAGGCATGTGTTTTAAATGTGTTTTAAATGTAAAGGCATGTGTTTTAAATGTAAAGGCATGTGTTTTAAATGTAAAGGTATGCGTTTTAAATGTTTAAATGTGGCCAATCCTGAGCCAGAGCACATAGCAATACACGCGCACACACACACACACACACAGCACAGCTGAAAGACTGACACGTATACAGTACTTAACCTTACACACAGCGTCTCTCACGACACAACACACACAACAAAATACATATTTTTGACACATGCTTCTTCCTCACACTAGCAAACAGTTAACCTGCAACACACACCCACACACAGTCTATGAAACACGGTGACTTACAGTGTTCCAGTAGCAGAGCTCCCATCCCCTGCAGCAGCAGTAGAGTTAGTACAGACGGACTAGCAGCAGTAGAGTTAGTACAGACGGACTAGCAGCAGTAGAGCTAGTACAGACGGACTAGCAGCAGTAGAGTTAGTACAGACGGACTAGCAGCAGTAGAGCTAGTACAGACGGACTAGCAGCAGTAGAGTTAGTACAGACGGACTAGCAGCAGTAGCGTTAGTACAGATGGACTAGCAGCAGTAGAGTTAGTACAGACGGACTAGCAGCAGCAGAGTTAGTACAGACGGACTAGCAGCAGTAGAGTTAGTACAGACAGACTAGCAGCAGTAGCGTTAGTACAGATGGACTAGCAGCAGTAGAGTTAGTACAGACGGACTAGCAGCAGTAGCGTTAGTACAGACGGACTAGCAGCAGTAGAGTTAGTACAGACGGACTAGCAGCAGTAGAGTTAGTACAGACGGACTAGCAGCAGTAGAGTTAGTACAGACGGACTAGCAGCAGTAGAGTTAGTACAGATGGACTAGCAGCAGTAGCGTTAGTACAGACGGACTAGCAGCAGTAGCGTTAGTACAGACGGACTAGCAGCAGTAGAGTTAGTACAGATGGACTAGCAGCAGTAGCGTTAGTACAGATGGACTAGCAGCAGTAGAGTTAGTACAGATGGACTAGCAGCAGTAGAGTTAGTACAGACGGACTAGCAGCAGTAGAGTTAGTACAGATGGACTAGCAGCAGTAGCGTTAGTACAGATGGACTAGCAGCAGTAGAGTTAGTACAGACGGACTAGCAGCAGTAGAGTTAGTACAGATGGACTAGCAGCAGTAGCGTTAGTACAGATGGACTAGCAGCAGTAGAGTTAGTACAGACGGACTAGCAGCAGTAGAGTTAGTACAGACGGACTAGCAGCAGTAGAGTTAGTACAGACGGACTAGCAGCAGTAGAGTTAGTACAGACGGACTAGCAGCAGTAGAGCTAGTACAGACGGACTAGCAGCAGTAGAGTTAGTACAGACGGACTAGCAGCAGTAGAGTTAGTACAGACGGACTAGCAGCAGTAGAGTTAGTACAGACGGACTAGCAGCAGTAGAGTTAGTACAGACGGACTAGCAGCAGTAGAGTTAGTACAGACGGACTAGCAGGAGTAGAGTTAGTACAGACGGACTAGCAGCAGTAGAGTTAGTACAGACGGACTAGCAGCAGTAGAGTTAGTACAGACGGTCTAGCAGCAGTAGAGTTAGTACAGACGGACTAGCAGCAGTAGAGTTAGTACAGATGGACTAGCAGGAGTAGAGTTAGTACAGACGGACTAGCAGAGAGACTGGAAGGAAGGCTTCTGTCTCCCCTCACCAACGTGTGGACTATGAGACTACAATACTAAACCATGCTGAATGACAGTATATTCTGTGTAGCACATTTGCTACAAATGCATTGCAATGCTTGTCGGTGTATCTTGCCACACACTGAAATGTATGTATGACGCAGCCTTATGATTACACAATAGGATCTTTTCTCACATAATGTATCTTGGTAGAACAGCAAATGAAATCCTTTGAAGAACCCTGCAGCACCAAAGGAGAATGTTTACATTCATATGTGACAATGTATACACCCAACAACCTTCACATGAAGCCCTCACGTGTTTTTGTGTGCTTGACTTTTGGAGGATATGAGAGGACAGGAGAGGATAGGAGAGGACAGGAGAGGATACAAGAGGACAGGAGAGGATAGGAGAGGACAGGAGAGGATAGGAGAGGACAGGAGAGGATAGGAGAGGACAGGAGAGGATACGAGAGGACAGGAGAGAAGAGGAGAGGACAGGAGAGGACAGGATAGGAGAGGACAGGAGAGAAGAGAAGAGGAGAGGACATGATAGGAGAGGACAGGAGAGAAGAGGAGAGGACAGGAGAGAAGAGGAGAGGACAGGAGAGGACAGGATAGGAGAGAAGAGAAGAGGACATGATAGGAGAGAAGAGGACAGGAGAGAAGAGAAGAGGACATGAGAGGATAGGAGAGGACAGGAGAGGATAGGAGAGAAGAGGAGAGGACATGATAGGAGAGGACAGAAGAGAAGAGGAGAGGACATGATAGGAGAGGACAGGAGAGAAGAGGAGAGGACAGGAGAGAAGAGAAGAGGACATGATAGGAGAGGACAGGAGAGGATAGGAGAGAAGAGGAGAGGACATGATAGGAGAGGACAGGAGAGAAGAGGAGAGGACATGATAGGAGAGGACAGGAGAGAAGAGGAGAGGACAGGATAGGAGAGGACAGGAGAGAAGAGAAGAGGACATGATAGGAGAGGACAGGAGAGAAGAGGAGAGGACAGGAGAGAAGAGAAGAGGACATGATAGGAGAGGAGAGGACAGGAGAGAGCTGAAGCATGGTCATGTCATGTGACCAAACACATCTTAATGATAAGCTTCCAACACAACACACTTTGACCTCTCCTGCTATCTGTCTGACACGGCAAATAGATGCTTTTGATTATTACTATAATCATAATAATCCATAGGCTACATTTTTGCTGGTATTCAATAACACTTCAATAACACCACGATAGATAGCTTGAGCGTTGTTGAGACGTTGAGTGGATGAGACTATGATAAATAAATCAAGTTTTGAAGAATGCCTGATGATACAACTGAAACATTTGACCTCCACAAAAATATCAAGACGCAGAGGAAAACGACAACAACTCACCCAAAATCATTGTGGCTTTTCCTTCTCTCTGCTCCTATCGTTTAACAGTGCTCCCTCGTTTCCCCGTCTCTCCCTTTTCTCCAAAGGGACAATGGCTCCAAATTGTTTTCTTATTTTTTTCACCGCTCGTCTCTCTCTCTCTCTCTCTCTCTCTCTCTCTCTCTCTCTCTCTCTCTCTCTCTCTCTCTCTCTCTCTCTCTCTCTCTCTCTCTCTAGCTGGCAAGTCAGAAAAGCAGAACTAAATGTGAGCGGAGACTGCTGCTACTACCACCTGCTACCACTGCTACCACTGCACACGCTGTCTGTCTGTCCCTCGCTTTGCCTTGCCTTGTGTCCGCCCTCACCAGGTGATTAACAGTATGTGAGGAGGAGGAGGTGGGGGGGGGGCAGGGTAATGCTGGTGCAGTTGTGCTGCCTGTCTGTCTCAGATAAGCCTCGGGGTTGGGGTGCGTCAGAAACAAGAGGGAGGGGGAGCTACTGGCCAAAGTTGAACTACCTAATGACAGAATGAAGTCGAACTCCCCAATCACAGAATGAAAAGCAGCTTTATCTAGATCTTCTACTCCAGAGAAGCCAGAAAATGTGATGGTCTCCAACACAGCTGACAAGCTATATCTGTTCAGTGGGAATATTTCTGAGTTTGGTGTCAAACTGGTCTCTCTCTCTCTCTCTCTCTCTCTCTGTCTCTCTCTCCTTATTTTGGGGGTTGTCTATAATCTAAAGGAACCTTACATGTCTGTGCTAAGTGTGCTCTGATTGGTGGCAGCCTCGACCAATGGGAGCAGCAGCAGGCAGTTGTCATCATGCAGAGTGTAAGTCATGAAGGAGACAGCACTGGACTAATAATGTATGTGTGTGTCCCACTCTATCTCTGCCCCCACCCCTCTCTCCTCACTCCTCCGCCCAGTGGAATGAACAGCATGTTTTGTCGGCTTGCGTCTTTTATCGCCCCTGCCCCTCATTCCTCTGTTTTTTGACTCCATGTGATCGATGAACCCTTTTATCCTCTCTTTCTCTCCTTCTCCCCATCCTCCTCTCACTCGTCAACCTATCAGGCTAGGCGTTCTGTCACCCTGCTCTATTGCCATCAAAGGACAGGATTTGGATGGAGAGACAGAAAAAGGGGGAGGATGGGTAAAAAAGAGATGGAATAGAAAGTGACAGAGCAAGGAGGGGCAGAGATTAAACTAAAATGCAAACAGACAGAGCGATGTAGAGACGTGGAGTGACGAGAGGAGAGGACCGGGAGCAACGAGACAGAGACAAGAGAGGAGAGGACTGGGAGCAACGAGACAGAGAGACAAGAGAGGAGAGGACCGGGAGCAACGAGACAGAGAGGAGAGGACTGGGAGCCACGAGACAGAGAGGAGAGGACCGGGAGCAACGAGACAGAGAGGAGAGGACTGGGAGCAACGAGACAGAGAGGAGAGGACCGGGAGCAACGAGACAGAGAGGAGAGGACTGGGAGCAACGAGACAGAGAGACAAGAGAGGAGAGGACCGGGAGCAACGAGACAGAGAGGAGAGGACTGGGAGCAACGAGACAGAGAGACAAGAGAGGAGAGGACCGGGAGCAACGAGACAGAGACAAGAGAGGAGAGGACTGGGAGCAACGAGACAGAGAGACAAGAGAGGAGAGGACTGGGAGCAACGAGACAGAGAGACAAGAGAGGAGAGGACTGGGAGCAACGAGACAGAGAGACAAGAGAGGAGAGGACTGGGAGCAACGAGACAGAGAGACGAGAGGAGAGGACTGGGAGCAACGAGACAGAGAGACAAGAGAGGAGAGGACCGGGAGCAATGAGACAGAGACAAGAGAGGAGAGGACCGGGAGCAACAAGACAGAGAGGAGTGGACTGGGAGCAACGAGACAGAGAGGAGAGGAGAGGACTGGGAGCAACGAGACAGAGAGGAGAGGACTGGGAGCAACAAGACAGAGAGGAGAGGACTGGGAGCAACGAGACAGAGAGGAGAGGACTGGGAGCAACGAGACAGAGAGGAGAGGACTGGGAGCAACGAGACAGAGAGGAGAGGACTGGGAGCAACGAGACAGAGAGGAGAGGACTGGGAGCCACGAGACAGAGAGGAGAGGACTGGGAGCCACGAGACAGAGAGGAGAGGACTGGGAGCAACGAGACAGAGAGGAGAGGACTGGGAGCAACGAGACAGAGAGGAGAGGACTGGGAGCAACGAGACAGAGAGGAGAGGACTGGGAGCAACGAGACAGAGAGACAAGAGAGGAGAGGACTGGGAGCAACGAGACAGAGAGACAAGAGAGGAGAGGACTGGGAGCAACGAGACAGAGAGACAAGAGAGGAGAGGACTGGGAGCAACGAGACAGAGAGACAAGAGAGGAGAGGACTGGGAGCAACGAGACAGAGAGACGAGAGGAGAGGACTGGGAGCAACGAGACAGAGAGACAAGAGAGGAGAGGACTGGGAGCAACGAGACAGAGAGACAAGAGAGGAGAGGACTGGGAGCAACGAGACAGAGAGACAAGAGAGGAGAGGACTGGGAGCAACGAGACAGAGAGACAAGAGAGGAGAGGACTGGGAGCAACGAGACAGAGAGACAAGAGAGGAGAGGACTGGGAGCAACGAGACAGAGAGACAAGAGAGGAGAGGACTGGGAGCAACGAGACAGAGAGACGAGAGGAGAGGACTGGGAGCAACGAGACAGAGAGACAAGAGAGGAGAGGACTGGGAGCAACGAGACAGAGAGACAAGAGAGGAGAGGACTGGGAGCAACGAGACAGAGAGACGAGAGGAGAGGACTGGGAGCAACGAGACAGAGAGACAAGAGAGGAGAGGACCGGGAGCAATGAGACAGAGACAAGAGAGGAGAGGACCGGGAGCAACAAGACAGAGAGGAGTGGACTGGGAGCAACGAGACAGAGAGGAGAGGACTGGGAGCAACGAGACAAGAGAGGAGAGGACTGGGAGCAACGAGACAGAGAGACAAGAGAGGAGAGGACTGGGAGCAACGAGACAGAGAGGAGAGGACTGGGAGCAACGAGACAGAGAGGAGAGGACTGGGAGCAACGAGACAGAGAGGAGAGGACTGGGAGCAACGAGACAGAGAGGAGAGGACTGGGAGCCACGAGACAGAGAGGAGAGGACTGGGAGCAACGAGACAGAGAGGAGAGGACTGGGAGCAACGAGACAGAGAGGAGAGGACTGGGAGCAACGAGACAGAGAGGAGAGGACTGGGAGCCACGAGACAGAGAGGAGAGGACTGGGAGCCACGAGACAGAGAGACAAGAGAGGAGAGGACTGGGAGCCACGAGACAGAGAGGAGTGGACTGGGAGCAACGAGACAGAGAGGAGTGGACTGGGAGCAACGAGACAGAGAGGAGAGGACTGGGAGCCACGAGACAGAGAGGAGAGGACTGGGAGCCACGAGACAGAGAGGAGAGGACTGGGAGCAACGAGACAGAGAGGAGAGGACTGGGAGCCACGAGACAGAGAGGAGAGGACTGGGAGCCACGAGACAGAGAGGAGAGGACTGGGAGCAACGAGACAGAGAGGAGAGGACTGGGAGCAACGAGACAGAGAGACAAGAGAGGAGAGGCAGAGATTAAAACATGCTGCTTGTGGATGAAACAGAACCAAGTCATCTAAATATTCTGTCCTGCTTTGCAGTCTGTCTATGCAGTCTGTCTATGCAGTCTGTCTACGCAGTCTGTCTATGCAGTCTGTCTATGCAGTCTGTCTATTCAGTCTGTCTATGCAGTCTGTCTATGCAGTCTGTCTATGCAGTCTGTCTATGCAGTCTGTCTATGCAGTCTGTCTATGCAGTCTCCCTTAGCTCACCCCTTACTCAACAACTGAAACTGAAATAAGGAGAGTCACGGGCTTGAAGAGAGGGAGAAAGAGCAAGAGAGACCTATTTAGAGGCACAAAGACATGATGCCATTGAGAAGCGGACTGGCGGTTAAAAAGGGACAGATCAGTCAAAAAGAAGGGCTTAACAAAACTGTCAAAAAATGCATCCCCTTGGGGACAGAGCACACAGTTGCATACACACAGTTGCAAACACACAGTGGCAAACACACAGTTGCAAACACACAGTGGCAAACACACAGTTGCAAACACACAGTGGCAAACACACAGTGGCAAATACACAGTGGCAAACACACAGTGGCAAACACACAGTGGCAAACACACAGTGGCAAACACATAGACACACACTGAAACACGTGGCCTAGGGCTAACTAGAGAAACAGAGAGACAAGAGACTTGCATGCCTGCCTGCCTGCCTGCCTGCCTGCCTGCCTGCCTGCCTGCCTGCCTGCCTGCCTGCCTGCCTGCCTGCCTGCCTGCCTGCCTGCCTGCCTGCCTGTCTGTCTGTCTGTCTGTCTGTCTGTCTGTCTGTCTGTCTGTCTGTCTGTCTGTCTGTCTGTCTGTCTGTCTGTCTTTTATAGTGCCTTGTCTTCTCTTGTTCTCCCTGTCTCAGGCTCTCTCCCTCTCTCCTTGTCTCAGTCTCTCTCTTCCTCTCCTTCCCTCTGTCCCCCTCTCCCTCTTCTCATGTCCTCTCCCTCCCTCTTCTCATGTCCTATCCCCCCTCTACCTCTTCTCATGTCTCTCTCTTCCTCTCCTTCCCTCTCTCCCTCCTTCTCTACTTGTCTCAGGCTTGGGCAGTGAGTATGAGTCAGAGAGATGTTGGAGTGAATACTAAAGAGTCTGCCGGCATCTTACTGCTGCACTACACAGCACACACACACACACACACACACACACACACACACACACACACACACACACACACACACACACACACACACACACACACACACACACACAACACACACACACACACACGCACACGCACACGCACACGCACACACACACACACACACAGATTAGGAGCCACACATTTTATATATAAACATACAGCTCATACTCCACCTCAAGGCAAAGACTCTCACGCACACCAGCATCTTTTAACATATGACTAACATACAGTATGTAAGCTTATGTATATATCCCAACAAACCACTACTACCACACTGAGCCTTACCATGTCAGCTCTAAGCATAGCCTGCTAACGAAACCCCAACATGCAGGTAACTGACTAAATAAAGGAAACCCCAACATAAAGTGTCTTAATGGGACGTTGGGTCACCACGAGCCACCAGAACAGCTTCCATATGCCTTGACGTAGATTCTCCAAGTGTCTGGAACTCTATTGGAGAGAAGAGACACCGTTCTTCAGAGAGAAGTTCCATCATTTGGTGTTTGGTTCGTGGTGGTGGAAAACGCTGTCTTAGGGGCCGCTCCAGATCTTAGGGGCCGCTCCAGATCTTAGGGGCCGCTCCAGATCTTAGGGGCCGCTCCAGATCTTAGGGGCCGCTCCAGATCTTAGGGGCCGCTCCAGATCTTAGGGGCCGCTCCAGATCTTAGGGGCCGCTCCAGATCTTAGGGGCCGCTCCAGATCTTAGGGGCCGCTCCAGATCTTAGGGGCCACTCCAGATCTTAGGGGCCGCTCCAGATCTTAGGGGCCGCTCCAGATCTTAAGGGCCGCTCCAGATCTTAGGGGCCACTCCAGAACTTAGGGTTTCTCTATCTGTGACATGCTGCTGTGTGAAAGTACAGTGTGGGAAAATCCATTATCTGCAACAGTTTAAGTTCTGGCCTATAGAGACACAGAGATTGGAAATGGAACTTGATCCCAGCTATGCAGTGGGTGTCCATATTGAGATCCCTGGGTCCAGTCTTAGTGTATGTGAGATCTGGCCAGTCAATCTGGCACAAAGCTCTGGGCAGTCAATCTGTCCCTTCCTGCAATTCTCAGGATGGCGATTACCTGTCCCTGTCTCTGTCCCGGTGTCTATAACTGCTTCCCGAACGCAGTCCCATTTCCTATATAGTACATTACTTTTGACCAAGGCCCCCATAGGTCCACTATGAAGGGAATATGGTGCCATTTGTGACAAAGACTCTGTCAGCAGAAGAGGGCAGATAATGTTTCCTCATTAGTACTGTTGCTATCAATAATTCAACTGCAGGTCTTGTTGGGTTCAATGGTCCGGACGCTAATGTGTAGGGCCTCTCTTTGTCTGTCTGTCTGTCTGTCTGTCTGTCTGTCTGTCTGTCTGTCTGTCTGTCTGTCTGTCTGTCTGTCTGTCTGTCTGTCTGTCTGTCTGTCTGTCTGTCTGTCTGTCTGTCTGTCTGTCTGTCTGTCTGTCTGTCTGTCTGTCTGTCTGTCTGTCTGTCTGTCTGTCTGTCTGTCTGTCTGTCTGTCTGTCTGTCTGTCTGTCTGTCTGTCTGTCTGTCTGTCTGTCGTGGGCCTGCACAGCTTTAATGGATGTCATGAAGAGGGGGTGAAATAGGAGCGTGGGGATCCTATGTCACATCACCCATGGGTGGGAGGAGGGGGTGGAGTAGGGATGTGATAGAAAATGGTCGGTCTGCTATGTCATGCCCATACAGCAATCAGTCTGAACGGAGAGGTCCTCAGTCTGAACGGATGGGTCCTCAGTCTGAAAGGATAGATCCTCAGTCTGAAAGGAGAGGTCCTCAGTCTGAACGGAGAGGTCCTCAGTCTGAAAGGATAGGTCCTCAGTCTGAACGGAGAGGTCCTCAGTCTGCCCTCAGCAGCTATCCACTGGCTAATAATGCCCTCAGCAACTATACACTGACTAATACTGCCCTCAGCAACTATCCACTGACTAATACTGCCCTCAGCAACTATCCACTGACTAATACTGCCCTCAGCAACTATCCACTGACTAATACTGCCCTCAGCAACTATCCACTGACTAATACTGCCCTCAGCAAATATCCACTGACTAATACTGCCCTCAGCAACTATCCACTGACTAATACTGCCCTCAGCAACTATCCACTGACTAATACTGCCCTCAGCAACTATCCACTGACTAATACTGCCCTCAGCAACTATCCACTGACTAATACTGCCCTCAGCAACTATCCACTGACTAATACTGCCCTCAGCAACTATCCACTGACTAATACTGCCCTCAGCAAATATCCACTGACTAATACTGCCCTCAGCAACTATCTACTGACTAATACTGCCCTCAGCCACTATCAACTGACTAATAATGCCCTCAGCAGCTATCCACTGACTAATACTGCCCCCAGCAGCTATCCACTGACTAATACTGCCCTCAGCAACTATCCACTGACTAATACTGCCCTCAGCAGCTATCTACTGACTAATACTGCCCCCAGCAGCTATCCACTGACTAATACTGCCCTCAGCAACTATCCACTGACTAATACTGCCCTCAGCAACTATCTACTGACTAATACTGCCCTCAGCAACTATCTACTGACTAATACTGCCCCCAGCAGCTATCCACTGACTAATACTGCCCCCAGCAGCTATCCACTGACTAATACTGCCCTCAGCAACTATCCACTGACTAATACTGCCCTCAGCAGCTATCCACTGACTAATACTGCCCTCAGCAACTATCTACTGACTAATACTGCCCTCAGCAGCTATCCACTGACTAATACTGACCTCAGCAACTATCCACTGACTAATACTGCCCTCAGCCACTATCAACTGACTAATAATGCCCTCAGCAACTATCCACTGACTAATACTGCCCTCAGCAGCTATCCACTGACTAATAATGCCCCCAGCAGCTATCCACTGACTAATTACATTTACATTTACATTTAAGTCATTTAGCAGACGCTCTTATCCAGAGCGACTTACAAATTGGTGCATTCACCTTATGACATCCAGTGGAACAGTCACTTTACAATAGTGCATCTAAATCTTAAAGGGGGGGGGTGAGAGGGATTACTTATCCTATCCTAGGTATTCCTTAAAGAGGTGGGGTTTCAGGTGTCTCCGGAAGGTGGTGATTGACTCCGCTGTCCTGGCGTCGTGAGGGAGTTTGTTCCACCATTGGGGGGCCAGAGCAGCGAACAGTTTTGACTGGGCTGAGCGGGAGCTGTACTTCCTCAGTGGTAGGGAGGTGAGCAGGCCAGAGGTGGATGAACGCAGTGCCCTTGTTTGGGTGTAGGGCCTGATCAGAGCCTGGAGGTACTGAGGTGCCGTTCCCCTCACAGCTCCGTAGGCAAGCACCATGGTCTTGTAGCGGATGCGAGCTTCAACTGGAAGCCAGTGGAGAGAACGGAGGAGCGGGGTGACGTGAGAGAACTTGGGAAGGTTGAACACCAGATGGGCTGCGGCGTTCTGGATGAGTTGAAGGGGTTTAATGGCACAGGCAGGGAGCCCAGCCAACAGCGAGTTGCAGTAATCCAGACGGGAGATGACAAGTGCCTGGATTAGGACCTGCGCCGCTTCCTGTGTGAGGCAGGGTCGTACTCTGCGTCGGGCTGCGGCGTTCTGGATGAGTTGAAGGGGTTTAATGGCACAGGCAGGGAGCCCAGCCAACAGCGAGTTGCAGTAATCCAGACGGGAGATGACAAGTGCCTGGATTAGGACCTGCGCCGCTTCCTGTGTGAGGCAGGGTCGTACTCTGCGGATGTTATAGAGCATGAACCTACAGGAACGGGCCACCGCCTTGATGTTGGTTGAGAACGACAGGGTGTTGTCCAGGATCACGCCAAGGTTCTTAGCGCTTTGGGAGGAGGACACAATGGAGTTGTCAACCGTGATGGCGAGATCATGGAACGGGCAGTCCTTCCCCGGGAGGAAGAGCAGCTCCGTCTTGCCGAGGTTCAGCTTGAGGTGGTGATCCGTCATCCACACTGATATGTCTGCCAGACATGCAGAGATGCGATTCGCCACCTGGTCATCAGAAGGGGGAAAGGAGAAGATTAATTGTGTGTCGTCTGCATAGCAATGATAGGAGAGACCATGTGAGGTTATGACAGAGCCAAGTGACTTGGTGTATAGCGAGAATAGGAGAGGGCCTAGAACAGAGCCCTGGGGGACACCAGTGGTGAGAGCGCGTGGTGAGGAGACAGATTCTCGCCACGCCACCTGGTAGGAGCGACCTGTCAGGTAGGACGCAATCCAAGCGTGGGCCGCGCCGGAGATGCCCAACTCGGAGAGGGTGGAGAGGAGGATCTGATGGTTCACAGTATCGAAGGCAGCCGATAGGTCTAGAAGGATGAGAGCAGAGGAGAGAGAGTTCGATTTAGCAGTGCGGAACGCCTCCGTGATACAGAGGAGAGCAGTCTCAGTTGAATGACTAGTCTTGAAACCTGACTGATTTGGATCAAGAAGGTCATTCAGAGAGAGATAGTGGGAGAGCTGGCCAAGGACGGCACGTTCAAGAGTTTTGGAGAGAAAAGAAAGAAGGGATACTGGTCTGTAATTGTTGACATCGGAGGGATCGAGTGTAGGTTTTTTCAGAAGGGGTGCAACTCTCGCTCTCTTGAAGACGGAAGGGATGTAGCCAGCGGTCAGGGATGAGTTGATGAGCGAGGTGAGGTAAGGGAGAAGGTCTCCGGAAATGGTCTGGAGAAGAGAGGAGGGGATAGGGTCAAGCGGGCAGGTTGTTGGGCGGCCGGCCGTCACAAGACGCAAGATTTCATCTGGAGAGAGAGGGGAGAAAGAGGTCAGAGCACAGGGTAGGGCAGTGTGAGCAGAACCAGCGGTGTCGTTTGACTTAGCAAACGAGGATCGGATGTCGTCGACCTTCTTTTCAAAATGGTTGACGAAGTCATCTGCAGAGAGGGAGGAGGGAGGAGGGGGAGGAGGATTCAGGAGGGAGGAGAAGGTGGCCAAGAGCTTCCTAGGGTTAGAGGCAGATGCTTGGAATTTAGAGTGGTAGAAAGTGGCTTTAGCAGCAGAGACAGAGGAGGAAAATGTAGAGAGGAGGGAGTGAAAGGATGCCAGGTCCGCAGGGAGGCGAGTTTTCCTCCATTTCCGCTCGGCTGCCCGGAGCCCTGTTCTGTGAGCTCGCAATGAGTCATCGAGCCACGGAGCGGGAGGGGAGGACCGAGCCGGTCTGGAGGATAGGGGACATAGAGAGTCAAAGGATGCAGAGAGGGAGGAGAGGAGGGTTGTGGAGGCAGAATCAGGAGATAGGTTGGAGAAGGTTTGAGCAGAGGGAAGAGATGATAGGATGGAAGATGAGAGAGTAGCGGGGGAGAGAGAGCGAAGGTTGGGACGGCGCGATACCATCCGAGTAGGGGCAGTGTGGGAGGTGTTGGATGAGAGCGAGAGGGAAAAGGATACAAGGTAGTGGTCGGAGACTTGGAGGGGAGTTGCAATGAGGTTAGTGGAAGAACAGCATCTAGTAAAGATGAGGTCGAGCGTATTGCCTGCCTTGTGAGTAGAGGGGGAAGGTGAGAGGGTGAGGTCAAAAGAGGAGAGGAGTGGAAAGAAGGAGGCAGAGAGGAATGAGTCAAAGGTAGACGTGGGGAGGTTAAAGTCGCCCAGAACTGTGAGAGGTGAGCCGTCCTCAGGAAAGGAGCTTATCAAGACATCAAGCTCATTGATGAACTCTCTGAGGGAACCTGGAGGGCGATAAATGATAAGGATGTTAAGCTTGAAAGGGCTGGTAACTGTGACAGCATGGAATTCAAAGGAGGCGATAGACAGATGGGTAAGGGGAGAAAGAGAGAATGACCACTTGGGAGAGATGAGGATCCCGGTGCCACCACCCCGCTGACCAGAAGCTCTCGGGGTGTGCGAGAACACGTGGGCGGACGAAGAGAGAGCAGTAGGAGTAGCAGTGTTGTCTGTGGTGATCCATATTTCCGTCAGTGCCAAGAAGTCGAGGGACTGGAGGGAGGCATAGGCTGAGATGAACTCTGCCTTGTTGGCCGCAGATCGGCAGTTCCAGAGGCTACCGGAGACCTGGAACTCCATGTGGGTCGTGCGCGCTGGGACCACCAGATTAGGGTGGCCGCGGCCACGCGGTGTGGAGCGTTTGTATGGTCTGTGCAGAGAGGAGAGAACAGGGATAGACAGACACATAGTTGACAGGCTACAGAAGAGGCTACGCTAATGCAAAGGAGATTGGAATGACAAGTGGACTACACGTCTCGAATGTTTAGAAAGTTAAGCTTACGTAGCAAGAATCTTATTGACTAAAATGATTAAAATGATACAGTACTGCTGAAGTAGGCTAGCTGGCAGTGGGTGCGTTGTTGACACTACACTAATCAAGTCGTTCCGTTCAGTGTAATAGTTATAATGCCCTCAGCAGCTATCCACTGACTAATACTGCCCTCAGCAACTATCCACTGACTAATACTGCCCTCAGCAACTATCCACTGACTAATACTGCCCTCAGCAACTATCCACTGACTAATACTGCCCTCAGCAACTATCCACTGACTAATACTGCCCTCAGCAACTATCCACTGACTAATACTGCCCTCAGCAACTATCCACTGGCTAATACTGCCCTCAGCAACTATCCTCTGACTAATACTGCCCTCAGCAACTATCCACTGACTAATACTACCCTCAGCAACTATCCACTGGCTAATACTGCCCTCAGCAGCTATCTACTGACTAATAATGCCCTCATTAGCTATCTACGGACTAATAATGCCCTCAGCAGCTATCCACTGACTAATACTGCCTTCAGCAGCTATCCACTGACTAATACTGCCCTCAGCAAATATCCACTGACTAATATTGCCCTCAGCAGGTATCCACTGACTAATAATGCCCTCAGCAGCTATCTACTAACTAATAATGCCCTCAGCAACTATCCACTGACTAATACTGCCCTCAGCAGCTATCTACTGACTAATAATGCCCTCAGCAGCTATCCACTGACTAAAAATGCCCTCAGCAGCTATCCACTGACTAATAATGCCCTCAGCAGCTATCTACTAACTAATAATGCCCTCAGCAACTATCCACTGACTAATACTGCCCTCAGCAGCTTTCTACTGACTAATAATGCCCTCAGCAGCTATCCACTGACTAATAATGCCCTCAGCAGCTATCCACTGACTAATACTGCCCTCAGCAACTATCCACTGACTAATACTGCCCTCAGCAGCTATCCACTGACTAATACTGCCCTCAGCAGCTATCCACTGACTAATACTGCCCTCAGCAACTATCCACTGACTAATACTGCCCTCAGCAACTATCCACTGACTAATACTACCCTCAGCTACTATCCACTGGCTAATACTGCCCTCAGCAACTATCCACTGACTAATACTGCCCTCAGCAACTATCCACTGACTAATACTGCCCTCAGCAACTATCCACTGGCTAATACTGCCCTCAGCAACTATCCTCTGACTAATACTGCCCTCAGCAACTATCCACTGACTAATACTACCCTCAGCAACTATCCACTGGCTAATACTGCCCTCAGCAACTATCCACTGACTAATACTGCCCTCAGCAACTATCCACTGACTAATACTACCCTCAGCAACTATCCACTGGCTAATACTACCCTCAGCAACTATCCACTGACTAATACTACCCTCAGCAACTATCCACTGGCTAATACTGCCCTCAGCAACTATCCACTGACTAATACTACCCTCAGCAACTATCCACTGGCTAATACTACCCTCAGCAACTATCCACTGACTAATGCTACCCTCAGCAACTATCCACTGGCTAATACTGCCCTCAGCAACTATCTACTGACTAATACTGCCCTCAGCAACTATCCACTGGCTAATACTGCCCTCAGCAACTATCCACTGACTAATACTGCCCTCAGCAACTATCCACTGACTAATACTACCCTCAGCAAGTATCCACTGGCTAATACTGCCCTCAGCAACTATCCACTGACTAATACTGCCCTCAGCAACTATCCACTGACTAATACTACCCTCAGCAACTATCCACTGGCTAATACTGCCCTCAGCAACTATCCACTGACTAATACTGCCCTCAGCAACTATCCACTGACTAATACTGCCCTCAGCAACTATCCACTGACTAATACTGCCCTCAGCAACTATCCACTGACTAATACTGCCCTCAGCAGCTATCCACTGACTAATACTGCCCTCAGCAACTATCCACTGACTAATACTGCCCTCAGCAACTATCCACTGACTAATACTGCCCTCAGCAACTATCCACTGACTAATACTACCCTCAGCAACTATCCACTGGCTAATACTGCCCTCAGCAACTATCCACTGACTAATACTGCCCTCAGCAACTATCCACTGACTAATACTACCCTCAGCAACTATCCACTGGCTAATACTGCCCTCAGCAACTATCCACTGACTAATACTGCCCTCAGCAACTATCCACTGACTAATACTGCCCTCAGCAACTATCCACTGACTAATACTGCCCTCAGCAACTATCCACTGACTAATACTGCCCTCAGCAACTATCCACTGACTAATACTACCCTCAGCAACTATCCACTGGCTAATACAGTGCAGAAGCTACCCACTGGCCCCCTACCATAGCTAATGGCTTTAAACTTGAAACTTCGGCTGAGTTTTGGACCAGTACCACTAAAAAAATGACCTTATTGCTAATGAGTCATGTATTATTAGCAAGCATTACAAAATAGAATTTTTGTACCAAATTACCTAAACTATTTTCATTTTGGGAGTGTTATTAGCGTGGCAGACCTTGGTGCAAAACGTATTTTTCTTTCAAACATTGGAACCAATGGAATAGTCCCAAAAGTGCAAACCCCACCCACTCATGCTGTCATGTTTTGTCTTATATTGTCTTGTCATTATGCTTTCCCTTCTGTTCGTTTCCCCCTGCTGGTCTTATTAGGTTCGTTCCCTTTTTCTATCCCTCTCTCTCTCCCTCCCTCTCTCTCCTCTCTCTATCGTTCCGTTCCTGCTCCCAGCTGTTCCTCATTCTCCTACTCACTCATTTAGTCTTTCCACACCTGTTCCCTATCTTGTCCTCTGATTAGAGTCCCTATTTCTCCCCTTGTTTTCCGTTTCTGTCCTGTCGGATCCTTGTATATTGTTCGCCGTGCTGTGTCTTTGTCTCGCCCTGTCGTGTCTTGTTTCCCTCAGATGCTGCGTGTGAGCAGGTGTCTGAGTCTGCTACGGTCGGTGCCTTCCCGAGGCAACCTACAGTTTATGGTCGAGTCTCCAGTCTGTCCTCGTCACTACGAGTGGAATTAGTTTTTTATGTTTTGTTTTCTGCTCCGATTTGTCTAGGAGTATTGCCTATTTTCCTTTACTGGAATAAAGACTCTGTTTTCGCCAAGTCGCTTTTGGGTCCTCATTCACCTGCATAACACATGCACTCCAAGGCATGCTCAATCAATCAATCAAACGATCACAGAGTATTTGAAAGAAAACCAATTATATTTCAATCCAGGTCTGATTGTGTGGTTGTCAGTTATGGACAGCTCAGTAATCTGAGGCTGATGCCCTGAGAGGGAGAAAGTAATGTGGTGGTGGGTGAAACAGCTAATCTGTTGCAGTCTCTGTCACCAGCTGGAGGGATGAACACCACACACACACGCAAACACACACACAAACTCCACACGAACATGCATGCACGCATACACACACACACACCTCGGACCCCATGTACTATGAGCACAGACTCCTCGGTGCCTCATCTTTCCACAGGAGGGTTAGAGTTAGACACCTGCAGAGTGTCTCTGTTTCACCCTAACCCCAGTGAGACGCCATCATGTCACAGGAGAGGACCTATGGATGTCAGTGTCACACCCATGGAAAAGGCAGCTAAAATAGCAGAGAGAGATGGGCCTAGCAACCAATACCTAAAGTAGCCGAGAGATATGAGCCTAGCAACCAAGACCTAAAGTAGCCGAGAGATATGGGCCTAGCAACCAAGACCTAAAGTAGCCGAGAGATATGAGCCTAGCAACCAAGACCTAAAGTAGCAGAGAGATATGGGCCTAGCAGCCAAGACCTAAAGTAGCCGAGAGATATGGGCCTAGCAGCCAAGACCTAAAGTAGCAGAGAGATATGGGCCTAGCAGCCAAGACCTAAAGTAGCAGAGAGATATGGGCCAAGCAACCAATACCTAAAGTAGCAGAGAGATATGGGCCTAGCAACCAAGACTTAAAGTAGCAGAGAGAGATTTCCATAAAGTAGTCCTGAGACCCAAAAGAGAAACAGGACCCTAGGCTATAGAATCCCTTCTCTGGTCAGTCAGAGACCTGAATGAAAATATGTGATCACTTCACTTCATTGGGATGCTGCCTGTCTACCTGATAAGGTTGAGGTCTCTCCATTAAGATATAATGGTTTGCCAGTGGCCTGCAAGTCTAGTCTACTTGTAATGAGGGTCTGCTGCACCCTAGTGGTAGGACCCTATGAGTACAGTGTCAACTCTCCTAACAGAACAGACAGGGACACATTCAGCATGGCACAACATTGTGGAACACTGCAGATAGAAATGTCATAATGTGTTATTCCACAAGTCAGAGACGCATGTTGTTGTAGATACTGCTGAACACACCCAGGCACCAGAGAAGGTGTCATATTATACCACCCTCTGCTTGCTCTTCCTAAACTACTGTTTGGACTGTGGCCAAACTGAAAGAGATCACATGCAACTGAGACATCCATGTTCCCATTGATAGATACCCACACACAGGACAGGACAGAGGTAAATAAGGGAACAAACAGAAGGGGAGGTGAAATCATGTACAACCACTCAGAAAAGGCTTTCATCAGCCAAAAACAGTTCAATACAATTCCCAAGAACAAACACCTCTCCAGATGATACCAATACTACAAGGAGACAAGGCGTAATCTGAAAACTGTGGACACCAGAGTTTGGGACCTTCCTCCATGTTCTAGGAACCACTCAGGGCAAACGGAAAGAAGAAGATTTGGGTGCAGAGATCTTGATGGCTGAGAGTTTCTCTGTTTGGGTCTCAGGACTACCCCACATAGCCTGGTTCCTCTCTAGGTTTCTTCCTAGGTTTTGGCCTTTCTAGGGAGTTTTTCCTAGCCACCGTGCTTCTACACCTGCATTGCTTGCTGTTTGGGGTTTTAGGCTGCGTTTCTGTACAGCACTTTGAGATATCAGATGATGTACGAAGGGCTATATAAATAAATTTGATTTGATTTGAGCAGTCTCCTTTGGGGGACTTTGGGATGGATTCAGAGTTGAGAGCCTAAATGTGCAACGGTTTCAAACGATTCATTCATCGATGTAAATGTGGGACATTCGCATAAAATGTCAGAATATGCCGTTGGTGAAATAGTCAGTCATACTGTAGATTCACCAAAGACAGTTTGACTTCTCAGATATTTACCCCCTAGGTGCCACAGCCTCTGTTCCACATTCTTCACCAGAGGCTTAGAAGTTTAGGAGACAGACAGACACTACCTATCACCCTTCAAATACCCTGTCAATACGGCTGAACCAACCTATTTCATTTTTTCAAGAATATTAATTGTAGTTGTATTTCAGCACCAGCGGGAGAGCCTTTCCCCTGGGGTTTAGGCTAGGTAGTCTGTATCTTTCCAAGCACTGTAGTTCACCTTTTCACACACACCCCCACACACACAAACACACACACACACACGCATGCCCCCACCCCCCTTCCCACACATTCCACCCTCTCCTCCCCTCCAGTAATGTTTGGCTCCATCTAATAGAGGTTTTGTGATGAAGTCTGTGGTCTGAGCGTACGGCCATATATCATGCCTTAGGTTTCTCCTGGCACTGTGGCGGTGAATTTAGAACCTGCTCAGAAAGGTCAGAGGT
Source organism: Oncorhynchus gorbuscha (assembly GCF_021184085.1). Lineage (NCBI taxonomy): Eukaryota > Metazoa > Chordata > Actinopteri > Salmoniformes > Salmonidae > Oncorhynchus > Oncorhynchus gorbuscha. Next base: position 95,014,302 of record NC_060175.1, read on the forward strand.
GATGGGGCCAGGCAGCAGTCCTTCATCAGCACAGCTTTATTTCCACTGGGGTGCCAGGCTCACTCAATCAGATTGAGCTAAACGTTTTTATCCTCTACTTGTCAGTGTTCCAAACGGGACTTTTTTCTGCTTGAGTTCCTGCACCTCCTACCGAGGTGCAGGCCTGTATGCTTGGTAGGAGGTATGTATGCTTGTATGCTTGGTAGGAGGTATGTATGCCTGTATGCTTGGTAGGAGGTATGTAGGCCTGTATGCTTGGTAGGAGGTATGTATGCCTGTATGCTGGTAGGAGGTATGTGGGCCTGTATGCTTGGTAGGAGGTATGTAGGTCTGTATGCTTGGTAGGAGGTATGTATGCCTGTATGCTTGGTAGGAGGTATGTAGGCCTGTATGCTTGGTAGGAGGTATGTATGCCTGTATGCTGGTAGGAGGTATGTGGGCCTGTATGCTTGGTAGGAGGTATGTAGGTCTGTATGCTTGGTAGGAGGTATGTATGCCTGTATGCTGGTAGGAGGTATGTGGGCCTGTATGCTTGGTAGGAGGTATGTAGGTCTGTAAGCTTGGTAGGAGGATGTATGCCTGTATACTTGGTAGGAGGTATGTATGCCTGTATGCTTGGTAGGCGAAGAGTTCCCATTTTGAACCATTTTATTGTCTGAAGACACAAACTCCGCCTACACGGCAGGCTCACAGAGTTCAGTTGCACCTGTAGGCATACCGCTTGCCAATCGGATATCTTAGATCCCTGTGTCTACAGCAGCTTCCACCAGCCCACGGTTGATACTGATTGTAGAGCAGGCTACTGTAAGACTTCAAAACCATGCCTAGAGAGAGATTGTTAAGGAATACAGCAAAGGAGTGCTGTTTTTATGACTTTTATTTTCAAAATCGACTCAGCACCACAACGCTGTTGTTATTTAACACTTTTAAAAGTTATTTCAATTGGTGGGGCGGCAGGTAGCCTAGCAGCTAAGAGCGTTGGGCCAGTAACCGAAAAGTCGCTGCTACGGATCCCCGATCCTACTAGGTGAAAAATCTGTCAATGTCCCCTTGAGCAAGGCACTGAACCCTAATTGCTCTTTTATGTCGCTCTAGACAAGAGCATCTGTCTAAAGTACTACGACAATGGACCTATTGCCCTTTGTTATCATACAGCCAAGCTTGAGACTTGAAATATAAGGGACTACATTTATAATAAAGGGTGGGCCTACATGGAGAAAATCGGTCCTCAGTCTGAACGGAGAGGTCCTCGGTCTAAACGGAGAGGTCCTCGGTCTGAACGGAGAGGTCCTCGGTCTGAACGGAGAGGTCCTCGGTCTAAACGGAGAGGTCCTCGGTCTGAACGGAGAGGTCCTCAGTCTGAACGGAGAGGTCCTCGGTCTGAACGGAGAGGTCCTCAGTCTGAACGGAGAGGTCCTCGGTCTAAACGGAGAGGTCCTCAGTCTGAAAGGATAGGTCCTCGGTCTGAACGGAGAGGTCCTCAGTCTGAACGGAGAGGTCCTCGGTCTGAACGGAGAGGTCCTCAGTCTGAACGGAGAGGTCCTCAGTCTGATCGGAGAGGTCCTCGGTCTGAACGGAGAGGTCCTCGGTCTGAACGGAGAGGTCCTCGGTCTGAACGGAGAGGTCCTCAGTCTGATCGGAGAGGTCCTTGGTCTGAACGGAGAGGTCCTCGGTCTGAACGGAGAGGTCCTCGGTCTGAACGGAGAGGTCCTCGGTCTGAACGGAGAGGTCCTCAGTCTGAACGGAGAGGTCCTCAGTCTGAACGGAGAGGTCCTCAGTCTGATCGGAGAGGTCCTCGGTCTGAACGGAGAGGTCCTCGGTCTGAACGGAGAGGTCCTCGGTCTGAACGGAGAGGTCCTCAGTCTGATCGGAGAGGTCCTCGGTCTGAACGGAGAGGTCCTCGGTCTGAACGGAGAGGTCCTCGGTCTGAACGGAGAGGTCCTCAGTCTGAATTAAACAATATCTCCAGTCAATGTGTCATGCGGAGCGGAACAGGTGAACCCAACAGCAGACTCAGAAGAGGAGACTGGGATGAGGTAACTAAGGTATTTATTGAGACAGGCAGAGATGGAGTGCAGGTCAGGGGAAGCTCGGGCGGGTTGCTGAAACCAGGTGTGGAGGCTGAGGCGAGAGGGGTTGAGACAGGGTAAGAAGGTCTGAAGGGGAATCCAAGAGAGTAGTAGAATGGGGAATCCCTGTTCTGCCTTACTGTTATTCGACCATGCTGGTCATTTATGAACATTTGAACATCTTGGCCATGTTCTGTTATAATCTCCACCCGGCACAGCCAGAAGAGGACTGGCCACCCCACATATGCTCTCTCTAATTCTCTCTTTCTTTCTCTCTCTCGGAGGACCTGAGCCCTAGGACCGTGCCCCAGGACTACCGACATGATGACTCCTTGCTGTCCCCAGTCCACCTGACTGTGCTGCTGCTCCAGTTTCAACTGTTCTGCCTTATTATTATTCGACCATGCTGGTCATTTATGAACATTTGAACATCTTGGCCATGTTCTGTTATAATCTCCACCCGGCACAGCCAGAAGAGGACTGGCCACCCCACATAGCCTGGTTCCTCTCTAGGTTTCTTCCTAGGTTTTGGCCTTTCTAGGGAGTTTTTTGGCCTTTCTAGGGAGTTTTTCTACACCTGCATTGCTTGCTGTTTGGGGTTTTAGGCTGGGTTTCTGTACAGCACTTTGAGATATCGGCTGATGTACGAAGGGCTATATAAATACATTTTGATTTGATTTGATTTGAATCCAGGACAGAGTAGCAGGAGTACGAGACGTGGGACTGGAGACAGGGACCAGATTCAGAGTGAACAGAACTGTAGCGGAGAGGAAAACAGGCACAACGGGATGTGAATGGTAACACACAGCTAGAAGCGTAGACTGATAAGAGATTACGATCTGACAGTGTGGATGTGGCAAGGACTTAAGTATTTCAAGAGATCTTGATTATGGAACGGGTTGCAGCTGGTTGGGATCTGACTCCAGCACACCTGTCTCTGCCCACACAATCACACACACAGAGAGAGAGGGAGAGAGCACTGGGGAAGTGGCAGCAGGTCAAGGAGCCACGGGATGAGACACCTGACCCCCCCTCCCACGGGCGCCACCTGGCTTATCTGGGTGTGAGGTATGGAATCTCGTAAGAGGGAGGGGTCCAGAATGTTACGGCGGGGCACCCAGCAGCACTCCTCAGGCCCGTATCCCTCCCAGTCCACCAGGTACTGCCAGCCGTGACCCTGACCATCCAAAATCCGCCGGACGGTATAGGCAGGATGGTCATCGATGAGCCGAGGGGGTGGAGGAGCTGCTGCAGGAGGAGACGGGACAGGGGCAGACAGGTCTTAAGAGAGTTTCAGGTGCACAGTAGAGGGGTTAATGACACGATCAATCTCAAAGAGACCAATTAATCAGGGGGCAAGTTTCCTGGAAGCCACTTTCAAGGGCAAGTCCTTCAACGAGAGCCATACCTTTGGCCTGAAGTGTAGACTGGAGCTGAGACATGGCAACGGTTAGCTTGGGATTGGGTCCTGGCACAATGAAGGCCAACCCGGGCCCTCCTCCAGGTGCGATGACAATGGCACATGTGGTCATGAACTGAGGACACCGCTACCTCAAATCAAATCAAATTGTATTGGTCACGTACACATGATTAGCAGATGTTAATGCGAGTGTAGCGAAATGCTTGTGCTTCTAGTTCCGACCATGCAGTAATATCTAACAAGTAATATAACCTAACAATTTCACAAAAACTACCTTATACACACAAGTGTAAAGGAATGAATAAGAATATGTACATAAATATATATGGATGAGCGATGGCCGAACGGCATAGGCCAGATGCAGTAGATGGTATAGAGTACAGTATATACATATGAGATGTAGGGTATATAAACATTATATAAAGTGGCATTGTTTAAAGTGACTAGTGATCCATTGATTACACGCAATGTTTTATTATTAAAGTGGCTAGAGATTTGAGTCAGTATGTTGGCAGCAGCCACTCAATGTTACTCTCGATTGTGCATCTGTAAAAGTTTGTGAGGGTTTTTGGTGACAAGCAACATTTCTTCAGCCTCCTGAGGTTGTGCCTTCTTCACCACGCTGTCTGTGTGGGGGGACCTTTTCAGTTTGTCCGTGATGTGTTTCCCCCGAGGAACTTAAAACGTTCCACCTTCTCCACTACTGTGGGGGTGCTCCCTCTGCTGTTTCCTGAAGTCCACAATCATCTCCTTTGTTTTGTTTACGTTGAGTGTGAGGTTATTTTCCTGACACCACACTCCAAGAGCCCTCACCTCCTCCCTGTAGGCCATCTCGTCGTAGTTGGTAATCAAGCCTACCACTGTAGTGTCATCTGCAAACTTGATGATTGAGTTGGAGGTGTGCATTTGCTTACCGCCCCAATAGGTCCCTGGGTGAGCAGGGAGTACAGGAGAGGGTTGAGAACGCTCCCTTGTGTGGCCCCAGTGTTGAGGACCAGCGGGGTGGAGATGATGTTTCCTACCCTCACCACCTGGGGGCGGACTGTCAGAAAGTCCAGGACCCAGTTGCACAGGGTGGGGTCGAGACCCGGGGTCTCAAGCTTAATGACGAGTTTGGTGGGTACTATGGTGTTAAATGTTGAGCTGACGGAATAACTACACTGTTTGTATTCGGTCATGTTTATGGTCACATTGCCCTGATTAAAAGCAGTGGTTCGGGCTTTCAGTTTCGTGCAAATGCTGCCATCAATCCACGGTTTCTGGTTTTAATCGTTGCTTTGAGTGTTGTGAGTGCACCTATGGGAGCATGTAATTGCAGTAATTACAGTAAAAATATACATATATACAGTACCAGTCAAAAGTTTGGACACACCTACTCATTCAAGGTTTTTTTTTTTTTTTACACTTTTCTATATTGTAGAATAATAGTGAAAACATCAAAACTATGAAATAACACATCATAACACATGGAATCATGTAGTAACCAAAAAATATTTAAGATTTGAGAGCCTTCAAAGTAGCCACCCTTTGCCTTGATGACAGCTTTGCACACTCTTGGCATGGGGAAGCTTGGCTTGGGGAAGGGCCTAGGTTTTCTCCGTCCAGCAGAGGGGTAGATGGAGAAGGGCCTAGGTTGTCTCTGTCCAGCAGAGGGGTAGATGGAGAAGGGCCTAGGTTGTCTCTGTCCAGCAGAGGGGTATAGGGGCAGAGGGGCCTAGGCTGTCTCTGTCCAGCAGAGGGGCAGAGGGGCAGACCATTTGCAGCAGTAAGCACTTTTCACCAGCCGTGGGTCGGGGACAGTGTTACAGTAGAGACACAGGGGCTATGACTGTCCTTACCTCTCAGTAATAAACCGCTCATACCACAAACTGTTAAAGCAGAGTGCCATGTCTCTGACCTTTAACCTTATCTCTATATCGTTACGTTTTATGTGCACCCCCAGTTAAACTTACTAGGAAGATAGGATACATCTTAATTTTCACAATAACTATTGTGATCATGTGAAAGTCCACTGATATATAATAATAATAATAATATATGCCATTTAGCAGACGCTTTTATCCAACTTACAGTCATGTGTGCATACATTCTACGTATGGGTGGTCCCGGGGATTGAACCCACTACCCTGGCATTACAAGCGCCATGCTCTACCAACTGAGCTACAGAGGACCCCATACGTTTGATAAATCCAACGTATACACCACCCAGAACGCACTGCAACTACCTCTGCAACGCAATACTGCAAAGCAAACGCAGCTATTCATTGGAAATTAATCATGTAGCATCATATCGATGCTACATATCGATGCCTCATATCGATGCTACATATCGATGCTACATATCGATGCTACATATCGATGCTACATATCGATGCCTCATATCGATGCTACATATCGATGCCTCATATCGATGCTACATATCGATGCTACATATCGATGCCTCATATCGATGCTACATATCGATGCCTCATATCGATGCCACATATCGATACGATGCTACATATCGATGCTACATATCGATGCCTCATATCGATGCTACATATCGATGCTACATCGATGCTACATATCGATGCCTCATATCGATGCCACATATCGATGCCTCTATCGATGCCTCATATCGATGCTACATATCGATGCCACATATCGATGCCGCATATCGATGCCGCATATCGATGCCACATATCGATGCCTCATATCGATGCCACATATCGATGCTACATATCGATGCTACATATCGATGCCTCATATCGATGCTACATATCGATGCTACATATCGATGCCTCATATCGATGCTACATATCGATGCTACATATCGATGCTACATATCGATGCCTCATATCGATGCCACATATCGATGCCTCATATCGATGCCTCATATCGATGCTACATATCGATGCCTCATATCGATGCCACATATCGATGCTACATATCGATGCCTCATATCGATGCTACATATCGATGCCTCATATCGATGCTACATATCGATGCCACATATCGATGCTACATATCGATGCCTCATATCGATGCTACATATCGATGCTACATATCGATGCCTCATATCGATGCTACATATCGATGCCTCATATCGATGCTACATATCGATGCCTCATATCGATGCTACATGCCTCATATCGATGCTACATATCGATGCTACTCATATGCGATGCCTCATATCGATGCTACATATCGATGCCTCATATCGATGCTACATATCGATGCTACATATCGATGCCTCATATCGATGCTAAGTGCCTCATATCGATGCTACATATCGATGCCTCATATCGATGCCACATATCGATGCTGACCTCATATCGATGCTACATATCGATGCTGTCATATCGATGCTACATATCGATGCCTCATATCGAACATATCGATGCCTCATATCGATGCCTCATATCGATGCTACATATCGATGCCACATATCGATGCTACATATCGATGCCGCATATTGATGCCGCATATCGATGCCACATATCGATGCCTCATATCGATGCCACATATCGATGCTACATATCGATGCTACATATCGATGCCTCATATCGATGCCACATATCGATGCTACATATCGATGCTACATATCGATGCTACATATCGATGCCTCATATCGATGCCACATATCGATGCTACATATCGATGCCTCATATCGATGCCACATATAGATGCTACATATCGATGCCTCATATCGATGCCACATATCGATGCTACATATCGATGCCTCATATCGATGCCTCATATCGATGCTACAGCGTAGCCTAGTGGTGGCAGGGAGCCTAGTGGTTAGAGCGTTGGACAAGTAACCGGAAGGTTGCGAGTTCAAACCCCCGAGCTGACAAGGTACAAATCTGTCATTCTGCCCCTGAACAGGCAGTTAACCCACTGTTCCCAGGCTTTCATTGAAAATAGGAATGTGTTCTTAACTGACTTGCCTGGTTAAATAAAGGTAAAAAAAAAAAAAAAAAAAAAAAAATATCGATGCCTCATATCAATGCCTCATATCGATGCTACATATCGATGCCTCATATCGATGCCTCATATCGATGCTACATATCGATGCCTCATATCGATGCCTCATATCGATGCTACATATCGATGCTACATATCGATGCTACATATCGATGCCTCATATCGATGCCTCATATCGATGCCTCATATCGATGCTACATATCGATGCTACATATCGATGCTACATAGGCCGTATTCAAAACGAGAAGCTGCTTTTTAGGGGCAGTCGCTCTTTTTAATAAGCAGACCGATAAACAGACTGCCTGCCTTCCCGCATTTGGGACAAAAAGCTAGGGTGGATACAAAACCATCTCCTCATTATATACGAGTGTAAGCCAGACTCCTCCGTAGCTCTATAGACCTCATTTGGCCACAATAAGTGTGTTCGAGCGGATCACTCTTGTCAAGTCCATCGTTGGTCACCGTCTTTCAAAGTGTGTTGTATTATGGTTAAAGAAATGGCCCAATATGTCAACTACATGAACTTCACAAAAATCATGTGATCAAAGGACATGCAGCTTTTTATGAAGTCGCCTTCAAGTCACTGCAGTTGCTTCTCACCAACTGCACCATTCAGTCATCACCTGCATTGTGGGAGGCACTATTTGTTAACCATTTATTAGTGTGTTTTTGTTTGACCCTCAGGAAGGTGGCTGAAAAGATGTGACTGACACAGGAACCAACTTTGCCACAATTCTAAAAAATGAAAGAGATATTTGAGACTCTAACCAATTAATTGTACACAAGTTATGTTTTCAGTTTGTGAGTGTGTGATATGGGGGTGTAGAACAGGGAATGCGCCACAATTTTGTAGGAAACAGGTGGGGGGGGGTCTTTCGACTAGATAACACAGCCACAAAGTTAGATTCCACAGCTACAAAGTCAATAATGGCTTAATTTAGGGTTTGGGTTAGGCATAGGTTTAGCAGTTTGGTTAAGGTTAGGTTTAAAGTATAATTTTAGGAAGATAAATTGTAGAAATGGGTGGGGTTTAGCTCTAATTATGACTTTGTGGCTGTGCATCATCATCATGAATTGGCAAGTGACACTTTGCTTTATGAAAGTACAATATCTTAACAATTTGACAGCTGACATGCATCAACATTGTACTAATGAAAAAGATAACAAAGACAGTATTTTGAGTGGATTTTCTCTTTAACTAGCAAAGACCCAGGTGGAGGTTCACCGCATTCAGTGTCCTACCTGAAATCAATCAGAGTGCACAAACAATTAATTCAAACAGACCAATAAACTCACAGTTTCAAGTCACATGATTGAAGTAATTCACTACTTCTAGGCTTTCACCTGTGTGTTTTTTTTGGCCTCAATATTTTTTTTGTTTGTTGTTGCAGTTTTAGCTTAGAAGTACAAGGATTAGTCTCAGCTAATGAGTGAAAAGTAGCGTCTGTAACTAAAACCTACAAAATACCCTGACCTTCAACATTTTGGAATCCCCTGTTGCCTCCCCCCTTGTTATCCACAATCAGTGTCTTGTGGGCCACACCTGTATATATCCAACATCATTCTCAAGCCGAAAAGGTTGCTTCCCTTCCTCAAGGCCATGGCTAGTCTAAACGATTTGAGTGCAAGGTTTTACTCCTACAACAAGATGTACAGTTATGAAATGCGACTCCAGAGCTTTGCCGATTGGCCTTTTCGTGAGGAATGTCAATGCACACCTGAAATGGTAAGATGAAGAAACCACCATTCAGTATTGTACAATCTTTCCTGTCAGTGAGGATGCTGGGATCACCTGTAACTCTCAAACCCTTCTCTGTATGTGGGGTGTTCAGTAGTTACATTTATACACTGTTGACTCTGTCAATCATTGCTTTCAAAATGGTTTTTGAAACATGCTGATATGCTCATTTCATATCAGAGAGGAAAACATCTTTCAATTAAAGACTCACTACTTGCAGCAATTTTGCACAGCTCCACAAGCCGTGTGCCTCCAGTTGAGAAACTAAACTTCCTCCCCAGTTAAGATTACAAACAGGTGTTCGGAACATGCTAGATGGCTAATTGGCACAGGAAGTTACCTATGTCTTCTGTAAATAAGCAATGTAACATGGAGATGTGTCCATGTGGGAACACTAACCCTATAAAGATTTGTAGCATTAAAAAAATATTTCTCACTGTTTCCAAAACTACTGCAAGTAACGAGTTCATTGAGAGACGCATCAGGGCGCTTACCAAAACTCCCTCGCCAATAGGCGCTAAAGACATTAGCGTCTGACTGGGGTAGGCTCACCTGATGCCTTACATTTCAATGAAGGTCTGGTCAGAATGACTTTACTCTGAAATGACGGGCAGGGAGAAAAGAGGTCATGAAATGTAGGTCAAGCACTTATTTTCTACAGGAGAGTTTTACATAGACATGAATCAGCCTTCTGACAACTACATAACACCCTGACCCTCTCCAATATGTCCCTGGTTGTGCAGGTTGATTATGATCCAACAACTAACTCGTGATGCCCCTAGCTTTGAATCATAACTAGGACGAGTCTTGGGCAATTCAGTCACACACCGAATTGCCCAAGACAGATCCTAGTTACACTTTAGACTTGGATGATATTTGTTGGACTTTTATGAGAACGGTTACACGTTTAAGGCTATTGTGTGTAAACTGCTGTGATTGCATTTGAGCCCTTCCTGGCTGCCCAGGGGATGGATGTGTCCAATGTGACATGTGGAGATTTACTAAAAAGCAGGTGTTAGATTTAGTTTTGTCTGGTGCATTTTCTTCAGTCCTCCCTTGACCCTTACCCCTCCCTCTGCTTCTGGTGTTAAACTGTGTGGTGACAGCTCCCTGCCATGTTACTTAACCCTGACAGCCATACCACATAGTCAGACCCCTACAATGTTACCACGTTGCTTAACCCTCAAACAGCCACAACAAACCTGGGGGGGGGTTCAATTTGATATGTATTTGTTGATGCCGTCATCCATCTCGTATATGTTATGAATTATATCTATTTTCAAAATATAAAATTCCAATTTGTTGCTCAAGTTAGCTAGGTGGTCTAAGGCACTGCTTCTCATTGCTAGAGATGTCACCACAGACCATGGTTCGATTCCAGGTTGTATCACAACTGGCTGTGATTGGGAGTCCCATAGGGCGGTGCACAACAGTCCCAACGTCTGCTGTGTCCAGGAATGTTTTGTGAACACTGACTATATAAACAAATCCAGACAAAGTTGTAATAAGTCATCACAAACCTATTGTATTTAGAGACAGTGTACCGTTTATGTATTACACTCAATGCTTTTACACAATGTAGAAACATAATATTTCACATGACTTTGTAATTTCAATGACAGCTATTTGTGTCATCACTAACTTTTATAATGAATGTATTTACAATGTTTACATGAGAGTTTCTAGGGCACAGCATGTGCTTCAGAAGTAGCTAGACTTCTTAGGCCCAGTATAGGCTATGTCTTTAATAGATTTTTTTCCTTTTTTTCTCCTAAACTGAAGTTGAGAGTATCAAGAAAAAATGTAAATTCAGCACTGCTAGGTGGCTAATTTTAGCCTAGGGGTTAGGGGTAGGTTTAGCTGAGTAATTGTTTAAATGCTAAAGTTGTCTGTATTGATTGGCCTACCATGTGACCTAACCTACACTTAACCCTGACCACATCAGAAATGTCTACCAGTAGAATGGTGCATTGGCTCATTTCATCTGGTACGCATTCACTGGCTGCACCAGGTTGCCAGTTAAGGTCCCTACAGCTAACCGTCAAACAGCCAGACAACTCCATCAGGCAGCCTGATGGGGATCTTATCTCCAGGAATTTTCCCTGACCAGGACAAATCGTGCTCAAATTTTAGCCTTCTACCCGTCATTGATACACACCTGAAGGGCATCAAACCATAGGCCTATGTTAGATATGTGACTTGCCAGTGTCTATTTACAGATGGAAAAAGGCATGGTTCGTCCACTGCTCCGTTGTGACATAACAGTGTGTTAAAGGTTGATGCTCCTTCTGAACATGTTACCTGTATTTACAGATGGAAAAAGGCATGGTTCGTCCACTGCTCTGTTGTGACATAAGTGTGTTAAAGGTTGATGCTCCTTCTGAACATGTTACCTGTATTTACAGATGGAAAAAGGCATGGTTCGTCCACTGCTCCGTTGTGACATAACAGTGTGTTAAAGGTTGATGCTCCTTCTGAACATGTTACCTGTATTTACAGATGGAAAAAGGCATGGTTCGTCCACTGCTCTGTTGTGACATAAGTGTGTTAAAGGTTGATGCTCCTTCTGAACATGTTACCTGTATTTACAGATGGAAAAAGGCATGGTTCGTCCACTGCTCTGTTGTGACATAAGTGTGTTAAAGGTTGATGCTCCTTCTGAACATGTTACCTGTATTTACAGATGGAAAAAGGCATGGTTCGTCCACTGCTCTGTTGTGACATAAGTGTGTTAAAGGTTGATGCTCCTTCTGAACATGTTACCTGTATTTACAGATGGAAAAAGGCATGGTTCGTCCACTGCTCTGTTGTGACATAAGTGTGTTAAAGGTTGATGCTCCTTCTGAACATGTTACCTGTATTTACAGATGGAAAAAGGCATGGTTCGTCCACTGCTCCGTTGTGACATAAGTGTGTTAAAGGTTGATGCTCCTTCTGAACATGTTACCTGTATTTGCAGATGGCGACGGCAGGGTTTGTCCACTGCCCCAGTGTGAACGAGCCTGATGTGGCCTGCTGCTTCTTCTGTCTCAGAGAGCTGGAGGGCTGGGAGCCTGAGGACAACCCCTGGTAAACTTGGTCCTTACACTAGAGTTATTATTGGTCAGATAAAGCTCTGTGCCTGAACTGTTTAAGAAACCAAGTCCTCACCATTCACATTGGATTCAATACCATTATCGTTCAGTAGAAACGCTGTACCATTTCACATTTTGTATTATCAGCAAAGCCTTTCAGTTGTCGTGTTAAGTCTTAATGATCTACATGTCTCTGTCTTGTCTGTCCTCTGTAGGTCTGAGCATATCAAACGGTCTCCTAACTGTGGCTTCCTGGCCATGAAGAAAGACTTTGGGGAGCTGACTGTGGCTGAGTTCTATCACCTGGAGCAGGAGAGACTGCGTATCTACATTGTACGTCACCAACACTATATGTATATAAACTCAACAAAAAAAGAAACGTCTTCACTGTCAACTACGTTTATTTTCAGTAAACTTAACGTGTAAATATTTGTATGAACATAAGATTCAACAACTGAGACAAACTGAACAAGTTCCACAGACTTGTGACTAACAGAAATTGAACGATGTGTCCCTAAACAAAAGGGGTCGGGGGGGGGTCAAAATCAAGTCAGTATCTGGTGTGGCCACCAGCTGCATTAAGAACTGCAGTGGATCTCCTCATGGTCTGCACCAGATTTGCCAGTTGTTGCTGTGAGATGTTACTCTTCCACCAAGGCTCCTGCAGATTCCTAGACATTTCTGGGGGGAATGGCCCTAGCCCTCACCCTCCAATCCAACAGGTCCCAGACGTGCTCAATGGGATTGAGATCCGGGCTCTTCGCTGGCCATGGCAGAACACCAACATTCCTGTCTTGCAGGAAATCATGCACAGAACGAGCAGTCTGGCTGGTGGCATTGTCATGCAGGAGGGTCATGTCAGGATGTGCCTGCAGGAAGGGAACCAAATGAGAGATTAGGTCTTCCCTGTAACGCACAGCGTTGAGATTGCCTGCAATGATAACAAGCTCAGTCTGATGCTGTGACACACCGCCCCAGACCATGACAGACCCTCCACCAAATCGATCCCGCTCCAGAGTACAGGTCTCGGTGTAACATTCATTCCTTCAACAATAAATGTGAATCTTACATCACCCCTGATGAGACAAAACCGCAACTCATCAGTGAAGAGCACTTTTTGCCAGTCCTGTCTGGTCCAGCGATGGTGGGTTTGTGCCCATAAGCGACGTTGTTGCTGGTGATGTCTGGTGAGGACCTGCCTTACAACAGGCCTACAAGCCCTCGGTCCTGCCTCACCTCAGCCAATTGCGGACAGCCTCAGCACTGATGGAGGGATTGTGCATTCCTGGTGTAACTCGGGCAGTTGTTGCCATCCTGTACCTGTCCTGCAGGTGTGATGTTCGGATGTACCGATCCTGTGCAGGTGTTACACGTGGTCTGCCACAGAGGACGATCAGCTGTCCCCCTGTAGTGTTGTCTTAGGTGTCTCGCAGTTCGGACCTTAAGCTATTTCCCTGGCTACATCTGCAGTCCTCATGCCTCCTTTCAGCATGCCTAAGGCACATTCACACAGATGAGCAGGGACCCTGGGCATCTTTCTTTTGGTGTTTTTCAGAGTCAGTAGAAAGGCCTCTTTCATAACTGTGACCTTAATTGTCTACCGTCTGTAAGCTGTTAGTGTCTTAACGACCGTTCCACAGGTGCATGTTCATTAATTCTTTATGGTTCATTGAACAAGCTTGGGAAACAGTGTTTAAACCCTTTACAATGAAGATCTGTAAAGTTATTTGAATTCGTAAAAATCATCTTTGAAAGACAGGGTACTGAAATGAACGTTTCTTTTTTTTGCTGAGTTTCTGTGCTGTTTCTTAAGATTTTTTTTCCCCCAATGGGAACATTTGTCTTGGCCACACCATACTGCCATATTAAGAATAAACATAATATACAGGTAACTGCCAAAATAATAGAAACTGCAGTTAATGATGGATACAGTTGTGGTTCTTGACTTAATTAGGTAATTAGCATCCCATCATGCTTAGGGTCAGATATAAAAATGCTGGGCAGACCATTTTGGCTTCCATGGCTAAGCCCGGCTAGGATGACAATACAACCCTTCCACAAGGCACGAGTGGTCACTGAATGGTTTGATGCGCATTAAACAATGTGTACCATATGACATGGGTGTCTCAGTCACCAGATCTCAAACTCTAATTGAATGCTTATGGGAGATTCTGGCGCTGCGCCTGAGATTGCATTTTCCTCCAACAAAACACCAAATTATGTAATTTGTTTGTGGAAGAATGGTGTCACATCCCTCCAATAGAGTTCCAGACACTTGTGAAATATATGCCCAGGTGCATTGAAGCTGTTCTTGCTCGTGATGGACCAACCCCCAATTAAGACCCTTTGGTGTTTCCTCTTTATTTTGGCAGTCACCTGTGTATTTACCTGTAGATCTTATTCAAGGCAAATGCTTGATGTAGAGTACTTTGCCCTTGAAAGTTCTATGAAAGACTCAGGCCTTCACTGAAAGTTATGATATTCTTTAGGTTTGAGCTATATTTAATACTTGCTGTAGTGTTGCTGTCGTTTTTCAGTTTACTAATGTAGGCCTAAGCTGTTGTCATTTCTACTGTTGTAGAGGAAGACTATCCATTTGAAGATCGCCAATTTTCGAGATGAGGTGGAGAAAACGGTTAATTACATGAGGACGTTGTTTGATTTGGGATCTGTGATGTAGTTGTATATTTTAGCCTTGGGTGTTTTATCTGTAAATATTTTAGTGAATAAAGCTCTTCTATTTTCTACCATGTTACATAATGTTTTAGAACTATTTGAATGCAGAATTGCATTTTACCACAAGGTGGTGCCTTCACACTGGTTGTATGTAGCCCTGTTTTCCAGTGGTGGGAAAAAGTACCTGATTTTTGTCATACTTTAGTCATTTTCTATCTGTACTTTTACTTTACACCATTGCTGTTTTCCAACATTGTCACAGACATGTAGGCTACTATAGCTCAGCTTCTCTATAGCCCACATAAAAGCATCTAGTTTGGTGTGTTGCATTTAGACATTTTTCCTTTTGATTAGAATGGGAAGATTGCATTGACAACTTTGATCTGATCCTAGATTCACATTGCTACTCTGAGATACTTTCTGGACCCTAACGCCCCAGGGGCAAATGATTTAACTTTTTTTAAAGGCACAGATTAACCTTGGATTATTTTCCTACTTTTCTCCCCCAAAGTACTTGCCGTTGAGTTTTCCTGAATATGAGACAACCACAGTTTATTTTCAAACCTTGACCCTGGACAGATGGCCCCAAGCCCCTCCCTCTACACCAACTGTTGCTCTAGTAACATCTGTCACTTATAGGGGTGCGTTCAGCAGGGTGAGGGGTGTCCATGTCACTTGCATGGGGGTGTGGTGAGATGCAGGACACGAAGTGTGCACAGGGAGCTTAGGTGTTCCTGGAGAGGAAACGGTTGTAGCTGAATTGGCAGTTGGTTGTCACGGCAGCAGGAGATGCTGTAGGTGTGACTGTAGTATGTGTAGTGGATTAATGTCTAACACAACACACAGCCACTGAGCTCCAATCAGCTGCTTAATATCACTTTATCCAGTTGCTAGATTTGTATTTTTCTCTCATGTGATCTCACAATATAGTGGAACTTATCTCTGTATTAGCCTACATTTCGAAACACTTTTGAAGTCTTGTTCTGTTAGGATTTAGGACTTCGTCAGCAATGGCCTAGTATTATCTGCAGCTTCTTGCATTTTGTGTTTTACAATGTGATAACCTGTAAAACTACTAGCATAATAAAATGAAGCATACCCTAAAGTTAAAACTGCTGCAACCACATTCCCTAATAATACAGGTATATTAGTTTCTAATTAATTCTTTGCTGCATTACTACAGTACTTTAGCACCACACAACTGCTGATTCATCCAGCAATGTACTACTGTTGCACCGCACCCTCTCCGAATAATCGATGCCCTCCACCTCAATGGATTTTAGGAACAATCCATCGCGTGCTCAATAGGCCTTAATCACCGTTTATGTGCTTCGAGTGCAAGAACAATGACGACATACATCCCTGCTGCGAGACTAAACAGCACTTCTGGCGCTTTTAGCAGATTTAATATGCACGAGTTAAATGAGCAGATTTAAGAAAAACGACCACATAGGGGCGTGCTTAACTGTAGGCGTGTTATACCGTCAACAAAGTTGTAGTTCTACATTCAAAACGTATTTTACTTAAATTTGAAATCAATGTCTGTGTTCCGTTTTATGTGTGAGCCTTGCACAGGACCAACTGCGAGTCGATGAGATTATAGCGCAGATAAAGCCGAGTCTGGCAAGACAGTCACTCGTCTGAAAGCGTTTAAAGGGATTATTTGGCACTGAGAAGTTCCTCGCGTTGTTGTTCCCCCACACACAACAATAATAAACCACTTGAGCAATGTAATGAGTAAAACTTATATTTATTCATTTTAGATTTTTGGCAAAACGTAAAACCTGTCGCACAGGAGGTTGATGGAATTGTAAAAACAAACTTTTCTGAGGCCTACATGTGAGAATAAATCATTCTAAATTGGACAATTTCAATGGTTCCTTTGGGGGCCTCCTATAAATAATGAAATTATACCAATTCTCCCAAAATGTCTTACAAAATCAATTTCTGCCCTCCCAGGTCGCACTGAATCTCCCAACCACCTGATTTATTTGTAAGGTCTGTTGGCTGAATAATGTTAATCATCAGGGTTGTGTCCTAAATGGCACCCTAATCCTGAACAGGGCTCTGGTAAAAACTAGCACACTATATAGATATATATATATATATATATATATATATATATAGATATATATGTGTATATGGAGGATCAGTCCTCCATTACCCACTGGGCACAGAAGTCTGTTCAATGTCTAGTTTTGATTTGAGTTGTCAACTAACATGTATTCAACGTGAATTTTATGTCATTGGAATTGGGTTGGGTGGAATTGGGTTAGTTGGGTGGAATTAGGTTAGTTGGGTGGGGGGGGAGACTAAATGCCCCATTTGAATTTTTGCAAATCCAATTTGTGTTCCATGTTGATTCAATGTCATCATATTTATTTTTTACTTGGAAACAATGTTGCTTCAAGTCTTTACCGACTCACAAAGCTTCCCTCTAGACTTTAGTCAGGCTCCCCAACATCAAAACTTAGCCAGGTCGTTCAAGATTGACATCGAAATTGGATGTCTATTCACGCCCTGAAGACTACAGGGAATGCCTTCAAAACCAGTTATCAGGACCAACCGTGAGTGCGATTCCCATCAAGTAGGTTTTGTGGAGGGGTGTAAATCCTTTGACTGGATCATGAAGTTGTGCTTGATCCCATGCTTGGACACTTAAAAAATATATATACAATTTCTTTGAAAATTACTTTTTTTTTAACCCTATTCCAAATGTTTCAGGTAAGGGTTAAGTGCCTACACTTAACCTTTAACTTGATGTTTTGGGTAACTAGAACTATACAGAGCAACAAAAACATTTTTTTTTTTTTTTTTTTTTTCATGCTTTGAGCAACTTCGAAATGTGACGTTTTGGAGAACATACAGTTGAAGGCGGAAGTTTACATACACTTAGATTGGAGTCATTAAATTATTTCTTGTTAACAAACTACAGTTTTGAGAAGTTGGTTACGGCCTCTACTTTGTGTGTGACAGAAGTAATTTTTTAACTTTTTATACAGACAGATTATTTCACTTATAATTCACTATCACAATTGCAGTGAGTCAGAAGTTTACATGCACTAAGTTGACTGTGCCTTTAAACAGCTTGGAAAATTACAGAGAATTATGTGATGGCTTTAGAAGCTTTTGATAGCCTAATTGACATCATTTGAAACAATTGGAGGTGTACCTGTGGATGTATTTCAAGGCCTACCTTCAAACTCAGTGCCTCTTTGCTTGACATCATGGGAAAATCTAAAGAAATCAGCCAATACCTCAGAAAAAAATGTAGACCACAAGTCTGGTTCATCATTGGGAGCAATTTCCAGGTACCATGTTCATCTGTACAAACAATAGTATGCAAGTATAAACACCATGGGACCACGCAGCCGTCATACCACTCAGGAAGGTGACGCGTTCTGTCTCCTAGAGATGAACGTACTTTGGTGTGAAAAGTGCAAATTAATCCCAGAATAGCAATGGACCTTTTGAAGATGCTGGAGGACACAAGTACAAAAGTAACTATATCCACAGTAAAACTAGTCCTATATTGACACAACCTGAAAGGCCTCTCAGCAAGGAAGAAGCCACTGCTCCAAAACTGCCATAAACTGCACATGGGGACAAAGATTGTACTTTTTGGAGAAATGTCCCCTGGTCTGATGAAACTAAAATATAACTGTTTTGCCATAAAGACCATTGTTATGTTTGGAGGAAAAAGGGGGAGGCTTGCAAGCCGAAGAACACCATCCCAACCGCGAAGCACAGTGGTGGCAGCATCATGTTGTGGGGGTGCTTCACAAAATAGATGGCATCATGAGGGAGTAAAAGTATGTGTATATATTAAAGCACCATCTCAAGACATCAGTCAGGAAGTTAAAGCTTGGTCGCAAATGGGTCTTGCAAATGGACAATGACCACAAGCATATTTCCAAAGTTGTGGGAAAATGGCTTACGGGCAACAAAAGTCAAGTTATTAGAGTGGCCATCACAAAGCCCTGACCTCAATCCTATAGAAAATTTGTGGGCAGAACTGAAAAAGTGTGTGCAAGCAAGGAGGCCTACAAACCTGACTCAGTTACACCAGCTCTGTCAGGAGGAATGGGCCAAAATTCACCCAACTTATTGTGGGAAGCTTGTGGAAGGCTACCCAAAATGTTTGACCCAAGTTAAACACTTTTAATGGCAATGCTACCAAATACTAATTGAGTGAATGTAAACTTCTGACCCACTGGAAATGTGATGAAAGAAATAAAAGCTGAAATAAATACATCTCTACAATTATTCTGACATTTCACATTCTTAAAATAAAGTGGTGATACTAACTGACCTAAGACAGGGAATTTTTACTAGGATTAAATGTCAGGAATTGTGAAACTGAGTTTAAATCTATTTGGCTGAAGTGTATGTAATCTAATTCTTCAGTGAGACTGTGAGAGCGTGTTCAGAAACCAGCATGAGCGCTGTGTCTTTTATGAATTGAACACACAATCACTTCCGATTTTACATGAGTTTAGACCCTCTACAGCTGTGTTTTGTTGCCATCAATTGTGTGCCAGTCTTTGTAGAAAGGGGGGGGGAAGTGCTGAATATTGGTACTCTACACAAGTGTGATTCAGATGAGACAAACCTAATCTATTGTAGTCATTTTGTGAAGAGAGTATGCCTAATTCAGTATACCGAAAAATATATATATATCATATTTGTGGAAATCCACAAAGTAAACCCTTTATCTCAATTTATTTTGCCATAAATTACTAACCACATTTTAATGTAAGTAAAGTCATGCCAAAATTTTTTTTTGTAAATACAAAGTCATGACAGGGGGAAGTTTTGGTACAATTTTGTAAATGCTGACAGGTAATTAATTCATTGGTTGTTTGACATGGTTGGCTCTCGTTGTGTAGGTAAAATTAATTATGCAAGAAAAGGTAAAGGAAAAACTGTTTTACTTTTTTTATTTTTTACTTTTTGCTAATTTAATAAACTGAAATTACATTTACATAAGTATTCAGACCCTTTTCTCAGTACTTTGTTGAAGCACCTTTGGCAGCGATTAAGTCTTCATGGGTATGATGCTACAAGCTTGGCACACCTGTATTTGGGGAGTTTCCCATTCTCTGCAGATCCTCTCAAGCTCTGTCAGGTTGGATGGGGAGCGTTGCTATACAGCTTTTTTCAGGTCCTCCAGAGATGTTCGAATTCCTTCAAATTCATGGCTTGGTTTTTGCTCTGACATGCACTGTCAACTGTGGGACCTTATATAGACAGGTGTGTGCCTTACCAAATTTTATCTAATCAATTTAATTTACTACAGGTGGACTCCAAGTTGTAGAAACATCTCAAGGATGAACTGAACTGTAGCACGAGCTCCAGCAGTTATATCTCTCTGGTCACCCCCAATACCAATTCTTTCTTTGGCCGCCTCTCCTTCCAGTTCTCTGCTGCCAATGACTGGAACGAACTACAAAAATCTGAAACTGGAAACGCTTATCTACCTCACTAGCTTTAAGCACCAGCTGTCAGAGCAGCTCACAGATTACTGCACCTGTACATAGCCCATATATAATTTAGCCCAAACAACTACCTCTTTCCCTACTGTATTTATTTATTTTATTTATTTATTTTTCTCCTTTGCACCCCATTATTTTTATTTCTACTTTGCACATTCTTCCACTGCAAATCTACCATTCCAGTGTTTTACTTGCTATATTGTTTTACTTTGCCACAATGGCCTTTTTTTTGCCTTTACCTCATTTGCTCACATCGTATATAGACTTGTTTCTACTGTATTATTGACTGTATGTTTGTTTTTACTCCATGTGTAACTCTGTCTTGTTGTATGTGTCGAACTGCTTTGCTTTATCTTGGCCAGTTCGCAATTTTAAATGAGAACTTGTTCTCAACTTGCCTACCTGGTTAAATAAAGGTGAAATAAATACAAATTAAAAATGAACAATGGAAACAGGAAGCACCTGAGCTCAGTTTTGATTCTCATAGCAAAGGGTCTGAATACTTATGTAAATAAGGTTTTTCTGTTTTTGATTTGAATACATTTGTAATAATTAAAAAAACTTTTGCTTTGTCATTATGGGGTATTGTGTATAGATTTCTGATAATGTTTTTTTTAAATCCATTTTAGAATAAGATTAACATAACAAATTGTGGTCTGAATACTTTCGGAAGACACTGTGCATGTAGGGCAGGGTAAAGGGGCAAAGCAGACAGCACCATTTTCTTGTTTTGAAACTGTATGGCTAGCCAGGGGCACATTCGAATACTCAGACATTACAAAAGATGAATTTGTGTTTAGTGAGTCCGCCAGAGGCAATAGGAATAGAGGCAATGTGTTCTCTTGATAAGTGCATGAATTTGACCATGTTCCTGTCTTGCTAAGCATTCAAAATGTAGCTAGTACTTTTGTCTGTCAGGGAAAATGTATGGAGTAAAAACTACAATATTTTCTTGAGGAATATAGTGAGGTAAAAGTAGTCAAAAATATAAATAGTAAAGTACAGATACCTCCAAACTACTTAAGTAAAAATACTTTAAAGTACTGAAGTACTTTACACCACTGGTTTTAAGCTAAGGTGACATGATGATCGATGCTTGGCTGCCTTTTGACTAATACAAATATTCTGGCTCTTATACATTAATCTCATGTACATATAATAATCTCTCAGTGGTTCCCAACCAGGGGTACTTGGACCCCAGGGGTACTTGGACCCCAGGGGTACTTGGAGCTATTGGTTTGAGCGTGTGTGCCAAGACCAGAATAATGCCGCGTTCAGGTGCTAGTAGGAACTAGGAAACTCAGACATTTCTGACTTGCTAACTGGTTCTAGTTATACACTTGCCACGTTCAATAAATCAGCTTGTCGGAAATGTCCTACTTCCGACTAGCATGTCAACGCGGAATAAGCACATTTGCTATTTAAAGCAATAGTTGTGACAACTATCGGTAGAGTTGAAATATGTTTTCTTTATGCAGATTGTTTTTATTGTTCACGTGAAAATCTGTCACCAATTGGAAGGAAACCTAGCTATTGGTCCTCTTCACATTGATAAATTCACAATTTTGTTATACATAAGTAGCAATTTCATGCTGTGGGGATGATGTTTTCAGGGTGTTGGATTTGTGCCAGACATAGCGTTTCCCTTGATGGCCAAAAAAGCTCAATTTTAGTCTCATCTGACCAGAGTACCTTCTTCCAAATGTTTGGGGAGTCTACCACGTGCCTTTTGGCGAACACCAAATGTGTTTGCTTATTTTTTTTCTTAAAGCGATGGCTTTTTTTTGGCCACTCTTCCGTAAAGCCCAGCTCTGTGGAGTGTATGGCTTAAAGTGGTCCTATGGACAGATTCTCCAATCTCCACTATGGAGCTTTGCAGCTCCTTCAGGATTATATTTGGTCTCTTTGTTGCCTCTCTGATTAATGCCCTCCTCACCTGGTCTGTGAGTTTTGGTGGGCAGCCCACTCTTGGCAGGTTTGTTGTGGTGCCATATTCTTTCCATTTTTTAAATAATGGATTTAATGGTGCTCCGTGGAATGTTCAACGTTTCTGATATTTATTTATAACCCAACCCTGATCTGTACCTCTTCACAACTATGACCCTGACCTGTTTGGAGAGCTCATTGGTCTTCATGGTGCAACTTGCTTGGTGGCGCCCCTTGCTTAGTGTTGTTGCAGACTCTAGAGCCTTTCAGAACAGGTGTGTGTGTATATATATTGAGATCATGTGACAGATCATGTGACACTTAGATTGCACACAGGTGGACTTTATTGAATTAATTATGTGACTTCTGAAGGTAATTGGCAGCAGCAGATCTTATTTCGGGGCTTCATAGCAAAGGGGGTGAATACATATGCACTTTTCCGTTTTTGTTTTTTTTACTTCACCAATTTGGACTATTTTGTGTTTGTCCATTACATGAAATCCAAATAACATCCATTTCAATTACAGGTTGTAATGCAACAAAATAGGAAAAATGCCAAATGGGGTGAATACTTTTTCAAGGCGCTGTATCTAAGTTAAAATACTTTAAAGTACTACTTAAGTTGTTTTTGGGGAGTATCTGTACTTTACTTGACTACTTATATTTTTTACAACTTTTACTTCACTAGATTCATAAAGAAAATGACTTTTTACTCCATACATTTTACTGGACACCCAAAAGTACTCATTATGTTTTAATATGCATAGCAGGACAGGAAAATAGTTTAAATCACAAACTTATCAAGAGAACATCCCTGGTCATCCCTACTGCCTCTGATCTGGAGGACTGTTGGAATGTGGCCCTGGCTATCAATAAAAAAAAAAATGTTTAAACAAGAAAATTGTGCTTTCTGGTTTGCTTAATAGAAGGAATTTGAAATGCTTTATACTTCTCCTTTTAATACTTAATTATATTTTAGCAATTACATTTACTTTTGATATTTAAGTATAATTAAAACCAAATACTTTAAGACTTTTACTCAAGATTTTACTGGGTGACCTTTACTTTTACGTTAGTCATTTTCAATTGAGTCATCTTTACTTTTACTCAAGTATGACAATTGAGCACTTTTTCCACTAAAGACCACTGTTTTAGTTTGAGCGACACAGATTACAGCACTTAATTAGTGGATGGGTGTGATCTATTCAGACCCTCTCTCTCTCTCACTCCCTCCCCGTTCCCTTTCTCCCAAAACGCCTTGGGATATGCCCGTCTCCCCCAGGACTGCTAGTATGGCAGATGGAACCTCCTCCCACCGCTCACCCACCTCCCTCTCCCAGGACTGCTAGTATGGCAGATGGAACCTCCTCCCACCGCTCACCCACCTCCCTCCCCCAGGACTGCTAGTATGGCAGATGGAACCTTCTCCCACCGCTCACCCCCTCCCTCCCCCAGGACTGCTAGTATGGCAGATGGAACCTCCTCCCACCGCTCACCCCCTCCCTCCCCCAGGACTGCTAGTATGGCAGATGGAACCTCCTCCCACCGCTCACCCACCTCCCTCTCCCAGGACTGCTAGTATGGCAGATGGAACTTCCTCCCACCGCTCACCCACCTCCCTCTCCCAGGACTGCTACTATGGCAGATGGAACTTCCTCCCACCGCTCACCCACCTCCCTCCCCCAGGACTGCTAGTATGGCAGATGGAACCTCCTCCCACCGCTCACCCACCTCCCTCTCCCAGGACTGCTAGTATGGCAGATGGAACCTCCTCCCACCGCTCACCCACCTCCCTCCCCCAGGACTGCTAGTATGGCAGATGGAACCTCCTCCCACCGCTCACCCACCTCCCTCCCCCAGGACTGCTAGTATGGCAGATGGAACCTCCTCCCACCGCTCACCCACCTCCCTCCCCCAGGACTGCTAGTATGGCAGATGGAACCTCCTCCCACCGCTCACCCACCTCCCTCCCCCAGTAGTGCTAGTATGGCAGATGGAACCTCCTCCCACCGCTCACCCACCTCCCTCTCCCAGGACTCCCAGAAACAGTGTTGAGGCGCAGAAGGGAGATGGGCTGGAGGTTGTGGTGTCTTTAGAGAACTGAATACTAAACTACTCTTGCCACCTTTGTTTAAAAGTGCTCTACCTCTACTGGTAGATGTAGAAGCCTCGAGGCAGAATCTCCCTTCTGTATACTTTTGGCCACTTTACTGTGATTTAAATCCATGAGCTGCCTCAGGGGAATTGCAAAATGTATGTAAATATACTGAACAAAAATATAAACGCAACATGCAACAATTTCAAATATTCCACTAAGTTATATGAACTGTAAGTAATTCAGTCAATTGAAATACATTTATAAGGCCCTAATCTACATATGTCACATGACTGGGAATACAGATATGCATATGTTGGGCACAGATACCTTTAAAAAAATAAAAATAAAAAGTAGGTTGTGGATCAGAAAACCAGTCAGTATCTGGTGTGATCACAATTTGCCTCATGCAGCATGACACAACTCCTTCACATAGAGTTGATCAGGCTGTTGATTGGGCCTATGGAATGCTTTCCAACTCTTCAATGGCTGTGCCAAGTTACTGGAACACGCTGTCGTACCCGTTGGTCTTGAGCATCCCAAACATGCTCAATCAGTGACATTTTCAGCTTTCAGGAATTGTGTACAGATCCTTGCGACATGGCATCATGCTGAAACATGAGGTAATGGTGGTAGATGACACCGGGCCTCAGGATCTCATCACGGTATCTCTGTGCATTCAAATTGCCATTTGTAGTAACTTGACAAAGAATGCCCACAAACATGTCTATATTACTTTATTTTCAACCTAAGAAATAAAAGGTATACAGCTACATAGCTAGCTACATAGCCGTCTTTGTATCAAAGATAATTGTGTAGTCTAGAGCGATTTTCTAGGTTAGCTAGCCAGCTATTGTCGTTCTTTTAACGCAACGTAACGTAAACAACACTGCTAGCTAGCCAGCTAGCCCCCGAATAGCAGCACTGTCGAAACTATTACACTCAACGGAACGACTTGATTAGTGTAGTGTCAACAACGCACCCACTGCCAGCTAGCCTACTTCAGCAGTACTGTATCATTTAATCATTTTAGTCAATAAGATTCTTGCTACGTAAGCTTAACTTTCTGAACATTCGAGACGTGTAGTCCACTTGTCATTCCAATCTCCTTTGCATTAGCGTAGCCTCTTCTGTAGCCTGTCAACTATGTGTCTGTCTATCCCTGTTCTCTCCTCTTTGCACAGACCATACAAACGCTCCACACCGCGTGGCCGCGGCCACCCTAATCTGGTGGTCCCAGCGCGCACGACCCACGTGGAGTTCCAGGTCTCCGGTAGCCTCTGGAACTGCCGATCTGCGGCCAACAAGGCAGAGTTCATCTCAGCCTATGCCTCCCTCCAGTCCCTCGACTTCTTGGCACTGACGGAAACATGGATCACCACAGGCAACACTGCTACTCCTACTGCTCTCTCTTCGTCCGCCCACGTGTTCTCGCACACCCGAGAGCTTCTGGTCAGCGGGGTGGTGGCGCCGGGATCCTCATCTCTCCCAAGTGGTCATTCTCTCTTTCTCCCCTTACCCATCTGTCTATCGCCTCCTTTGAATTCCATGCTGTCACAGTTACCAGCCCTTTCAAGCTTAACATCCTTATCATTTATCGCCCTCCAGGTTCCCTCAGAGAGTTCATCAATGAGCTTGATGCCTTGATAAGCTCCTTTCCTGAGGACGGCTCACCTCTCACAGTTCTGGGCGACTTTAACCTCCCCACGTCTACCTTTGACTCATTCCTCTCTGCCTCCTTCTTTCCACTCCTCTCCTCTTTTGACCTCACCCTCTCACCTTCCCCCCTACTCACAAGGCAGGCAATACGCTCGACCTCATCTTTACTAGATGCTGTTCTTCCACTAACCTCATTGCAACTCCCCTCCAAGTCTCCGACCACTACCTTGTATCCTTTTCCCTCTCGCTCTCATCCAACACCTCCCACACTGCCCCTACTTGGATGGTATCGCGCCGTCCCAACCTTCGCTCTCTCTCCCCCGCTACTCTCTCCTCTTCCATCCTATCATCTCTTCCCTCTGCTCAAACCTTCTCCAACCTATCTCCTGATTCTGCCTCCTCAACCCTCCTCTCCTCCCTTTCTGCATCCTTTGACTCTCTATGTCCCCTATCCTCCAGGCCGGCTCGGTCCTCCCCTCCCGCTCCGTGGCTCGACGACTCATTGCGAGCTCACAGAACAGGGCTCCGGGCAGCCGAGCGGAAATGGAGGAAAACTCGCCTCCCTGCGGACCTGGCATCCTTTCACTCCCTCGTCTCTACATTTTCCTCCTCTGTCTCTGCTGCTAAAGCCACTTTCTACCACTCTAAATTCCAAGCATCTGCCTCTAACCCTAGGAAGCTCTTTGCCACCTTCTCCTCCCTCCTGAATCCTCCTCCCCCTCCCCCCTCCTCCCTCTCTGCAGATGACTTCGTCAACCATTTTGAAAAGAAGGTCGACGACATCCGATCCTCGTTTGCTAAGTCAAACGACACCGCTGGTTCTGCTCACACTGCCTTACCCTGTGCTCTGACCTCTTTCTCCCCTCTCTCTCCAGATGAAATCTCGCGTCTTGTGACGGCCGGCCGCCCAACAACCTGCCCGCTTGACCCTATCCCCTCCTCTCTTCTCCAGACCATTTCCGGAGACCTTCTCCCTTACCTCACCTCGCTCATCAACTCATCCCTGACCGCTGGCTACGTCCCTTCCGTCTTCAAGAGAGCGAGAGTTGCACCCCTTCTGAAAAAAACCTACACTTGATCCCTCCGATGTCAACAACTACAGACCAGTATCCCTTCTTTCCTTTCTCTCCAAAACTCTTGAACGTGCCGTCCTTGGCCAGCTCTCCCGCTATCTCTCTCTGAATGACCTTCTTGATCCAAATCAGTCAGGTTTCAAGACTAGTCATTCAACTGAGACTGCTCTTCTCTGTATCATGGAGGCGCTCCGCACTGCTAAAGCTAACTCTCTCTCCTCTGCTCTCATCCTTCTAGACCTATCGGCTGCCTTCGATACTGTGAACCATCAGATCCTCCTCTCCACCCTCTCCGAGTTGGGCATCTCCGGCGTGGCCCACGCTTGGATTGCGTCCTACCTGACAGGTCGCTCCTACCAGGTGGCGTGGCGAGAATCTGTCTCCTCACCACGCGCTCTCACCACTGGTGTCCCCCAGGGCTCTGTTCTAGGCCCTCTCCTATTCTCGCTATACACCAAGTCACTTGGCTCTGTCATAACCTCACATGGTCTCTCCTATCATTGCTATGCAGATGACACACAATTAATCTTCTCCTTTCCCCCTTCTGATGACCAGGTGGCGAATCGCATCTCTGCATGTCTGGCAGACATATCAGTGTGGATGACGGATCACCACCTCAAGCTGAACCTCGGCAAGACGGAGCTGCTCTTCCTCCCGGGGAAGGACTGCCCGTTCCATGATCTCGCCATCATGGTTGACAACTCCATTGTGTCCTCCTCCCAGAGCGCTAAGAACCTTGGCGTGATCCTGGACAACACCCTGTCGTTCTCAACTAACATCAAGGCGGTGGCCCGTTCCTGTAGGTTCATACTCTACAACATCCGCAGAGTACGACCCTGCCTCACACAGGAAGCGGCGCAGGTCCTAATCCAGGCACTTGTCATCTCCCGTCTGGATTACTGCAACTCGCTGTTGGCTGGGCTCCCTGCCTGTGCCATTAAACCCATACAACTCATCCAGAACGCCGCAGCCCGTCTGGTGTTCAACCTTCCCAAGTTCTCTCACGTCACCCCGCTCCTACGCTCTCTCCACTGGCTTCCAGTTGAAGCTCGCATCCGCTACAAGACCATGGTGCTTGCCTACGGAGCTGTGAGGGGAACGGCACCTCAGTACCTCCAGGCTCTGATCAGGCCCTACACCCAAACAAGGGCACTGTGTTCATCCACCTCTGGCCTGCTCGCCTCCCTACCACTGAGGAAGTACAGTTCCCGCTCAGCCCAGTCAAAACTGTTCGCTGCTCTGGCCCCCCAATGGTGGAACAAACTCCCTTACGACGCCAGGACAGCGGAGTCAATCACCACCTTCCGGAGACACCTGAAACCCCACCTCTTTAAGAAATACCTAGGATAGGATAAGTAATCCTTCTCACCCCCCCCCCTTTAAGATTTAGATGCACTATTGTAAAGTGACTGTTCCACTGGATGTCATAAGGTGAATGCACAAATTTGTAAGTCGCTCTGGATAAGAGCGTCTGCTAAATGACTTAAATGTAAATGTAAATGTAGTGGAAAGCAGATTGAACCAGGTTTCCTCTAGGATTTTACCTTTGTTAAGCTCCATTCCGTTTTCTTTTTTTGCCGGGAAAACTCCCCAGTCCTTAACGATGACAAGCATAACCATAACATGATGCAGCCACCACTACGCTTTAAGATATGGAGACTGGTATTCAAAGTAATGTGTTGTATTGGATTTGCCCCAAACATAACTTTTTGCCCTGAATACAAAGTGTTAATTTCATTGCCACATTTTTTTGCATTATTACTTTAGTCCCTTGATGCAAACAGGATGCATGTTTTGGAATATTTTTTATTCTGTACAGGCTTCCTTCTTTTCACTCTGTCAATTAGTTTACATTTACATTTACATTTAAGTCATTTAGCAGACGCTCTTATCCAGAGCGACTTACAAATTGGATAGTATTGTGGAGTAACTACAATGTTGTTGGTCCATCCTCAGTTTTTTCCTGTCACAGCCATTAAACTCTGTAACTTTTAAAGTCACCATTGGCCTCATGGTGAAATCCCTGAGTGGTTTCCTCCCTCTCTGGTAAGTGAGTTAAGAAGGACGCCTGCATCTTTGCAGTGACTGGGTGTTTTAATACACCATCCAAAGTGTAATTAGTAACTTCATCATGCCCTAAGGGATATTCAACGTCTGTTTTTCTTTGGGATTTTTTACCCATCTAACAAAAGCTACCAATAGATGCCCTTCTTTGAGAGCCATTGGAAAACCTCCCTGGTCTTTGTGGTTGAATCTGTGTTTAAAATCCACTGCTCGACTGAGGAACCTTTACAATTATCTGTATGTCTGGGGTACTGAGATGAGGTAGTCATTCAAAATCATTGTACACAGGCCTCCTGAATGGCGCAGCGGTCTAAAAAGCACTGCATCACTACAGACCCAGGTTCGATACCAGGCCGTGTCACAACTGGCTGTGACCAGGAGTTCCATAGGGTGTCTCAGCGTGGTCCGGGTTAGGGAAGGGTTTGACCATGAAGGTTTGATTTCAACACGGAGAGCAGGAGGCAGTAGCTCCCTTCTCATTTTGACCTTTTTAGACCCCACCAAGGGGACACTGAGATTGCGATGATAACGAGTGTGCAGAGGTCAAAGGTCCACGGTAGTACAGTGTGTCTTCCCCTGTTTAAGGCAGATTCCGTGGGACTTAGTCTTTCCCCCGGGATAGCCTGTATGCTGCTATATTCAGCCTCAGTCAATAGCTAATAGAGAAAGCTGAGCCCTGGTTTTCATAACACCCAGTTCCTGTACAGAGACAGATAGACCAACAACAAAACGGTCTGACAAACTTTTTCAAGGAAAATGTAATGGTTGTCTTCAAAGAAAATGTATTCAAAACTTGCAAATAAGGCTAACATTTCAGTTCAAAATAATCACACAAACTCCCATTAACACACATCCACGCTCCCTCTATCCTTTTCTGATTACTACACGGGGCTCAGCTTTCAGTCTGGCAGAGCGAGCATATGTGCATGGCTTTCATTTCTATTGTATTCAGTCTGTGTGCCAGTGTGTGTTTGTGTTTTAGCGAGCGAGGGAGAGGGAGAGAGACGGGAACAAGGACCCATCTGTCAGAGTGGCGTGGAACTGCCCCCCCCCCCCTCTAAATCCATCCCAAGGGGGAAGAGGAAAGACATCTCACTTGTGGTAGTTTTTAGTTGTTGTGAGGATGGGGGGCTGATGACGACAATCATAACAAAAGCAGCATTAAAAACCTAATATAAACTCAAACCATCAAAGCTCCTTTCTTGCCCACCTGAGTGTGCCATTTTGTTATTGGCAGATTCACCTAATATTTGTTTTCTTCTCATATTTGTCCAACTGGATATTTTAATCACAGCATTGGAGCAGGCAGGAGGGACAGAATGCCCCCCCCCCCTGGTGAGGACTGTCGGAAGTTAAGGAACACGACTATTCATCATTCCCAGAGCTACTGTTCCCGGAGCAGGCTGCAAGTGTGATGACTGGCATGGAGGCAGGGGTTACCTGGGGGAACGTGGTTACCTGGGAGAAGGGTTATCTGGGGGCATGTGGTTACCTGGGAGACAGGGGTTACCTGGGGGAACATGGTTACCTGGGAGACAGGGGTTACATGTGGGCTGTGATATTTAGAGGGAGCAGAGAGGTGCACATGACAGACACTGAGTCTGGTTACACATAGGTTGACACACACACATGTAACTTCTGGTTTCCACATGGGGACAGCTTGGGACTATAGGGTTCTGTCTGCAATTCTGTCAACATGTAGTTATTGACATGGCCTTGTTCTGTTCAATGTTCTCTACCTATATGGTACTCTAAATAACCCAATTCATGTTAAGTTCAACATTTTACAAGATGAAAAATTGCTGACATTCAAACCAATGAGGGTTTTGAACTTTAAAGCAATTTATCTCGGAATCATCTTTTTGCAGATAGAACCTTATAGTCCCACGCTCTCGATAGGACGATGTGGTGCACCCAAGCACAAACCAAACCGTTCCATCCCCACTCTATCCATTCGCCCCCATGGCAATGCGCTGATGAGGAATGAAAAGGCCATGTGGGTATGGACGTTATTCCATTATCTCAGTGCTGTTTCAGCACCAGATATCAAACGAGGCAGGCGTACCCCCCCCCCCCTCCATATCTGACCATCTGTCCATCCAATGATCTAGAGAGTCCTATAGCCTAGCCCGGCAACTTAGTGTCATGGGATTTTAAAATTCTAATTTTACTCAATCATGCTGCAATATGTCATCTTTACAACATCTAAAAGATCAAGCAATGTTTTAAATCTGTAGGCCTACAGTGTGGACTGTCTGCATGAGACATGGTAAGCATAACTTGTCTGTCTATGAAAAGTGACAAATGCATAGCTTACTTTTAGCTGTGGCATGGAGAACATAAGTTAGAGAGGAAACTGAGATGTAAAAGTTTGTTTTTTCGATGAGAGAGAGAGGCAAGAAAGCCCGGGAGCCGACTCACAAGCACAGATGTGATCCTCATGCAGCACAATGGGATCAATGCGGGGCACGTGCGACCCGCAAGCCTGGTCTGTCAATGGCATCCGAACACAATAGAGCCCCTACTGCGTCGCGGCTCGCCACGCACGGGTACATCACATGATGCGCGTTTGTTATGACTCAGATGTTGTGAAATTGCAAAAAGAAACGTATCTTAGACTAAATTATGCTAGGGGCAGGCAGGAATTATGTGTGCAAACAGGTTTAAGTGTTTAAAGGACTTTTAAAACGTTTCATTAAACTTTTAAAATACCATTTAAACTACCAGTTAAAGCAATGAACTTTGAAAAAGCGTTTTACCCCATCGCAAAGCATCCCCAATTTAACCATTAATTTGCTTCTTCCACTTATTAGCCCCGTATACCCTACTCCCCCGTCTCTGTGCCCAGGAACAGTTGGATGAGTCAAGCAGCTAATAAGTTATCTGATTTCAACCGTTTGGTGCGCCAGAATACTTTTTTTGTTTTATATATATATATATATATATATATATATATATATATATATATATATATATATATATATATATATATATATATGTGTGTGTGTGTGTGTGTGTGTGTGTGTGTGTGTGTGTGTGTGTGTGTGTGTGTGTGTGTGTGTGTGTGTGTGTGTGTGTGTGTGTGTGTGTAAATACAAGTTGTAAAACATTTAACATTTAAGTAATTTAGCAGACGCTCTTATCCAGAGCGACTTACTAAAACGAAAACAAAGTAGATTTGAAATCAAACTAAACTTTTTTTTATGTTCTCAAACTGATAGGCCCTATTATTTTCCGTCAGATATGATTAAGTCTTGAGTTGTATATCAAATCTACTTTATTTTCGTTTTACAACTTTTATATATAAAAACGTATGATATTACGAGAGCGTTCTGGCACACCAACCGGTTGAAATCAGATAACTTATGTGCTGCTTGACTGTTCCTGGGCACAGAGACAGAGGAGTAGGGTATATGGGGCTAATAAGTGGAAGAAGCAAATTAATGGACGGGTGAACAACGCATACACCTGCTCTTACCATACCAAGCTGCCAAAATCACTTACACATACCGCGATGGATGAGCGTCCTTTCCTCGACTGCGTAATTAAAATATCCGAAACGCTTTGTAACATGATTCCAACACGTGATGCGGTCATCCAAGCGTTCTAATTTAATGGATATTTAAAGTATTGTGCAGAATGAGCTCCGCCAATTGTTTAGGAAAGTTAATTACAAATTGGGTTACAGCACAACCGTAGCTATAGACTTCTCACATTTCCAATATACATCTTAATTGAGACCCAAATCCTCCTTTTACAATGCATTGAATTGCAAAATAAATCTCATGGTTGCCTATTTCAATCTATGAGATATGCAATAATATTTTGAAATGGGGAAAAATAATAATGTGACAATTTTGGACAAATGGTATTGTGTAAAATAATTATGGAATTGTGGACATTTTCTAAAACTCTCTCTCACACACACACACATTGGTGACGCATGTACGGTTATTTGGACCGGACACTTTGGGCTAGAGCCCGCCATGCGCGTTTGGCGTTATGGGAGAGGCGCACGTGGGAGGGGCCAGTCAATCTCCTAAAGGCTAAACTCCGACATATTCGTGCCAGTCGGAGATGAAAAAGTCTCAGGCGCACTGATGGATAATTGAGGGAAAGAAAGGGAACTTGGAAAGGACGGTGACACTGTGCGCAACAGAAAGAAACGGTTGAATTAAATCATTTTCGTTGGTAGTGGGACTTTGGAAGTTAGCCAGACGTCTGACAAATTTGGAAGTGCGAGTTGTAAACAGGTGAGTTTTTTAATGTTATAAAATAAATTACTTTCATGTGGTCCTGTTCCAGATCATTTAGCATTAATCACAGAGGATTTCTGCAATGGGTGCCAACAGATACAAATAACTGTAAACTGCATTTATATTCATTTATTTACTGTTTTCTATAACAGGAAAATCAATTAATGAAGATGACATTCTTCTTAATCGTCCTATAACAATGCCACCAAAAAACGAAACTATAATGCATTATCGAATCATATCAACAAGAAAGTGAGACCGCTAACTGTACTGGCGGAATATAGACAGCATGTTATGGTTTCTATTTTACCATATGCAATAGGCTACTATTGTCGGTGTCAAATACAGTTAGCCTACAATTGTAGGAAACTGTCGCACTTTTACGCACGGCTTCTCAGTCAGTAACTAGGACAACGTAGTTTTAAAACAATAATGTCTGCACTTAAGCAGTGATTTAGGCTATTTGGATTCTGGTGTGTTTGAGAAAGTTCACCCGAGTCCACAATTAACGTTTTATATCCTTTGGACTCAGAAATCAATCTCGTGTAGTGGCATTTTTTTATAACAATTGCTAGCAAAATTGGATTTAAAACCGTATTGATTCCGCTCAGCAAATCAAATCTAGCTGTTAATGCAGAATATATTTGTTCCCGTGTTTGTTCACTCGTCTATATACCCTCAATTTAATCTGAGGGTTTTATATGCTGGACAAATCCCTTCGTGTCCCAGATTGACAGTGTCTCCAAAATCACGACATCAACAGCAGGGAACCACCGAGTTTAGCCCCAAAGTGTCTCACATTAGGTCGACTACCAACGACAGAATTATACTGCTTACTGGAAATTGAACACATTTTCCTCAATTATATTTCTGTCAGAGTTGAGAGATGTTCTGTATCTGCTCAAATATTCATCCATTCGGTGGGATGGAAAATGAGCTTCCTGGGCTTGTTTGCGCTGTCCACACAGCAGTTCTGAAAGGATTATCTCTTGTCTAGGCAACCAATATAATGGGAACAGCTAATAGGTCGACTCATTTCAATAATACTTAGCCTACTGCATTAGGGATGGTGGTGCCATCCCTAATTATCCATCTCAAAATGTCTGCTCATTTCAGCTCTGTCCTGATTTCTATGGCAAACAGGAAACTATGTGCTTGATCAAATATGTATTTTTTATTTCTTCAGATCACAATGTCTAAACGTGGAGAGGTGTCTGAACTGGTCAGTTCCCTGGGCTGGCTAGAGGAGGACATGAGCTCCCAGGATGGAGAGGGAGGTCTAGAGATGGGGGGCCGCTATAGCCTGGGCCCCGAGGGCTTCGGAAGCATTGGGCATGGCAGTGAAGGCATTGAGGATCAGGAGGAGGAAGACATTTATAATGATGGTGATGAGGAGGCTGGAATGGACGGAGAGAACGAGGCTCCAAAACGGAGGGGCCCCAAGAAGAAGAAGATGACCAGAGCCAGACAGGAGAGGTTCAAGGCGAGACGCAGCAAAGCCAATGCCCGCGAACGCTCCCGCATGCACGGGCTAAACGATGCGCTAGAAGTGTTACGCAAGGTCATGCCCTGCTACTCCAAGACCCAGAAACTGTCCAAGATCGAGACCCTGCGGCTGGCCCACAACTACATATGGGCCCTGTCTGAGGTGCTGGAGAGCGGTCAGTCCCCAGAGAGCCACGGCTTCATAGAGATGCTGTGTAAAGGCCTGTCCCAGCCCACTAGCAACCTGGTGGCTGGGTGTCTCCAGCTGGGGCCTTCAGCCCCCTTGATGATCAACAAGCTGGATGAGAAGCCCTGTGGCGTTCTGGGAGTCGGGGGTGGTCTAGGGGGCCAGCCTTGTGGTCATCAACCACTGAGTGGTCACTACCCCTCTACGGGCCTGCCTAGCCCTCCCTACGGTTCACTGGAGGCCTCCCACCTACTCCACATGAAAAGCTTCAAGGGAGTGCCCTACGAGCAGCACCCCTCCCCTAAAGATTGTAGTAGCAACGGCACCCCCCCTTACGACGGGCCCCTCACTCCTCCCCTCAGCATCAGCAGCAACTTCACCCTGAAGCAAGAGCCCTCCCCCCACGAGGCTGAGAGGAACTACCCCTCCCACTACCTCTCGTCCCTTCCCCATTACCCCCCCACCTCTCTGGGCGGGCTGCCAGGGCCTCAAGCCTACCTCTTCCAGGCCTCACGCTACGAACTGCCCCTAGACATCCAGGCCTTCGACTCCTTCCCTCCACCACACATGATCGCCTCACAGACGGGCACCATCTACAGTGAGTGAAGGAGAAAGTGAAGCTGCGT
Source organism: Oncorhynchus gorbuscha (assembly GCF_021184085.1). Taxonomy (NCBI): domain Eukaryota; kingdom Metazoa; phylum Chordata; class Actinopteri; order Salmoniformes; family Salmonidae; genus Oncorhynchus; species Oncorhynchus gorbuscha. Next base: position 95,050,114 of record NC_060175.1, read on the forward strand.
GGCCAGGGGAGAGATCTGTACAGAGCCCTGCCTCTGGTCCTGCAATCCTGCTGCCCATACGTATAGGCCCGTGACTCTATGAATTACTGTGTAGAGAGACAATGATATGACATTTACACGGTCTGCTATCTTACTCTGGGAGACTGTAGAATACTCAGAGAGAGACTCAACTCAACCTACCTGATCATAAAGAACTACTGAAAAGATAAAGATACACCCTTAATAGTATTATTCATTTATTCTCATTGTTTATTGTTTCTATTTCTGTCTGGATAAGTCCACCCCCAGTTCCTATTACAGGCTATGTAGCTATAATACTTGTTATTGTTTACCAAATCAGATATCCAGGTATATGCACTGACTGCACACTGTCTCAGATATCCATGACCAGGGATCTCCACTAAATGGCTCTACACAGTTTACGCAAACAGAGCTTATTGAGGTCCGTTTGCGTCGCATTCCAAAAATCCTGCGAAATAAATGTACGTAGAACTAGGTAGAGAGCAAGACTGTGTAGACCCCTTAAAACCCAGGGGTGCTTGGGTAGAAAGTCCTCAGTGTGCCTGAAGATGAGGAGGAAGTGACACAATGTTGTTCCACCCTCATTTACTATCATTTCTGCACTTAGGCCAATACTGTAGCCAGTATCCTATTAGCCGTATGAACAGAAATGAATTTAATTTATATCTGTATTTAATATTTATTTTTTTATAACTATTGTCTGTTCCTTTTTGCATTTCCTCAGCACTGTTTTCTGTTTTGCTGTCTTCTTCGTGCAGTGCATTGTCAGTCACTGGCAGCTTTACTGATGAAGTATTACAATTATTTATTTGAAGTATCTTTCAAGTGTTTCTCAGTTTTGGTGTCGATCACTACTTTGTCATACTATTTTTGTAAATATTTTGCTGTTTCGCACTTAATTGAATAAATATTCGTATTATATACTATTTCTGTTGCAACACATTGTGCCATGGTTTGAAGTCTTTTCACACAAAAGAAATGAGGACGGGTCAGATATAGGCTACCAGATACAGTATATCAGTTTCAGCCGCACATCATTTACTCCATAGTGCCATTAGATATGGATAGGTATATCACCGGTGGACTTTAAAAAACAGTCAAGGTCCCATATTAGGACGAAATATATCTTTGTTCCTCTGTTGGTTTAACAATCCCACAATAAAATATACAAATAGGGGCATCTGTTATGGATCCCAGGGCTAGCTGAAAAGGGACTGTTATGGATCCCAGGGCTACCTGAAAAGGGACTGTTATGGATCCCAGGGCTACCTGAAAAGGGACTGTTATGGATCCCAGAGCTACCTGAAAAGGGACTGTTATGGATCCCAGGGCTAGCTGAAAAGGGACTGTTATGGATCCCAGGGCTACCTGAAAAGGGACTGTTATGGATCCCAGGGCTAGCTGAAAAGGGACTGTTATGGATCCCAGGGCTAGCTGAAAAGGGACTGTTATGGATCCCAGGGCGAGCTGACAAGGGACTGTTATGGATCCCAGGGCTACCTGAAAAGGGACTGTTATGGATCCCAGGGCTACCTGAAAAGGGACTGTTATGGATCCCAGGGCTACCTGAAAAGGGACTGTTATGGATCCCAGGGCTACCTGAAAAGGGACTGTTATGGATCCCAGAGCTACCTGAAAAGGGACTGTTATGGATCCCAGGACTACCTGAAAAGGGACTGTTATGGATCCCAGGGCTACCTGAAAAGGGACTGTTATGGATCCCAGGGCTACCTGAAAAGGGACTGTTATGGATCCCAGGGCTACCTGAAAAGGGACTGTTATGGATCCCAGGACTACCTGAAAAGGGACTGTTATGGATCCCAGGGCTACCTGAAAAGGGACTGTTATGGATCCCAGGGCTACCTGAAAAGGGACTGTTATGGATCCCAGGGCTACCTGAAAAGGGACTGTTATGGATCCCAGGGCTACCTGAAAAGGGACTGTTATGGATCCCAGGGCTACCTGAAAAGGGACTGTTATGGATCCCAGGGCTACCTGAAAAGGGACTGTTATGGATCCCAGGGCTACCTGAAATGGACTGTTATGGATCCCAGGGCTACCTGAAAAGGGACTGTTATGGATCCCAGGGCTACCTGAAAAGGGACTGTTATGGATCCCAGGGCTACCTGAAAAGGGACTGTTATGGATCCCAGGGCTACCTGAAATGGACTGTTATGGATCCCAGGGCTACCTGAAATGGACTGTTATGGATCCCAGGGCTACCTGAAAAGGTACTGTTATGGATCCCAGGGCTACCTGAAAAGGGACTGTTATGGATCCCAGGGCTACCTGAAAAGGGACTGTTATGGATCCCAGGGCTACCTGAAAAGGGACTGTTATGGATCCCAGGGCTACCTGAAAAGGGACTGTTATGGATCCCAGGGCTACCTGAAAAGGGACTGTTATGGATCCCAGGGCTACCTGAAAAGGGACTGTTATGGATCCCAGAGCTACCTGAAAAGGGACTGTTATGGATCCCAGGGCTACCTGAAAAGGGACTGTTATGGATCCCAGGGCTACCTGAAAAGGGACTGTTATGGATCCCAGGGCTACCTGAAAAGGGACTGTTATGGATCCCAGGGCTACCTGAAAAGGGACTGTTATGGATCCCAGGGCTACCTGAAAAGGGATTGTTATGGATCCCAGGGCTAGCTGAAAAGGGACTGTTATGGATCCCAGGGATACCTGAAAAGGGACTGTTATGGATCCCAGGGCTACCTGAAAAGGGACTGTTATGGATCCCAGGGCTACCTGAAATGGACTGTTATGGATCCCAGGGCTACCTGAAAAGGGACTGTTATGGATCCCAGGGCTACCTGAAAAGGGACTGTTATGGATCCCAGGGCTACCTGAAAAGGGACTGTTATGGATCCCAGGGCTACCTGAAATGGACTGTTATGGATCCCAGGGCTACCTGAAAAGGGACTGTTATGGATCCCAGGGCTACCTGAAAAGGGACTGTTATGGATCCCAGGGCTACCTGAAATGGACTGTTATGGATCCCAGGGCTACCTGAAAAGGGACTGTTTACCATTTACATTCAGCTGATAACCTAAAAGACAAACACATATTTTAATAACAGGGTTCTGTGGTTAATGTTGATGTGTGTGATGTCATTCCTGGGCTGTGCTACAGGGTTTCCCTGCTTCTTCCAGGTCAGGAAGGGGCGCACGGTGTCATGGAAGCCTTTCTTTCTCTCTTTCTCCCCATGACACATTGTCCTATACATTTCATGCCAAAACAATTGGACCAACACCAAGTTTAGTAAACATCTTAAACAGAACATATTACAAATAAACAACTTATTAACCACTCCTAGAACTAATGGGTAATATTGTGTTAAAACTTAAATACAACATTTTAAAAAGTTAACTGAAGCTCAACTTAAAAGGCGTAGTTCTGAGAGAGAGTGTGAGTGTGTTTACCATTGTGTTCCTTTAGGAAAATAAAGAGGAAGGTGCCTCTGAGACAGCTCTCCAATAGCACTAGCCCTCCTCCTTCCTCTCCTTAGCACCTGCTCATCCACCTCTCCTTGGCACCTCCTCATCCACATCTCCTTAGCGCCTCCTCATCCAGCTCTCCTTGGCACCTCCTCATCCACATCTCCTTAGCGCCTCCTCATCCAGCTCTCCTTAGCGCCTCCTCATCCAGCTCTCCTTGGCACCTCCTCATCCAGCTCTCCTTGGCACCTCCTCATCCAGCTCTCCTTGGCACCTCCTCATCCAGCTCTCCTTGGCACCTCCTCATCCACCTCTCCTTAGCGCCTCCTCATCCAGCTCTCCTTGGCACCTCCTCATCCACATCTCCTTAGCGCCTCCTCATCCAGCTCTCCTTGGCACCTCCTCATCCACATCTCCTTAGCGCCTCCTCATCCAGCTCTCCTTGGCACCTCCTCATCCACCTCTCCTTAGCGCCTCCTCATCCAGCTCTCCTTGGCACCTCCTCATCCACATCTCCTTAGCGCCTCCTCATCCAGCTCTCCTTGGCACCTCCTCATCCACCTCTCCTTAGCGCCTCCTCATCCAGCTCTCCTTATCGCCTGCTCATCCTTATCGCCTCTTCCTCCCTCTCCTTAGCGCCTCCTTATCCACTTCTCCTTAGCTTCTCCTAATATACACCATCATAGGTGTGTGTCTTTTCCAGTAATCCAGTCCCAGCGGTACGAGAAAAAAGGGAGGGAAGGAAATGAAGTGATATTTTTAGTGGGAACCACTAGTCCATTGTAAGTACAGCCTGTTGTTTCTCTTGACACCTGACCTTTATTCTTGTTTCAAGAGGAAAGACAGCTGGGAGAACTACAGGGGGGTTGACGGACAGCTGGGAGAACTACAGGGGGGTTGACGGACAGCTGGGAGAACTACAGGGGGTTGACAGACAGCTGGGAGAACTACGGGGGTTGACGGACAGCTGGGAGAACTACAGGGGGTTGACGGACAGCTGGGAGAACTACGGGGGTTGACGGACAGCTGGGAGAACTACAGGGGGTTGACGGACAGCTGGGAGAACTACGGGGGTTGACGGACAGCTGGGAGAACTACGGGGGGTTGACGGACAGCTGGGAGAACTACAGGGGGTTGACGGACAGCTGGGAGAACTACAGGGGGTTGACGGACAGCTGGGAGAACTACGGGGGTTGACGGACAGCTGGGAGAACTACGGGGGGGTTGACGGACAGCTGGGAGAACTACAGGGGGTTGACGGACAGCTGGGAGAACTACAGGGGGTTGACGGACAGCTGGGAGAACTACAGGGGGTTGACGGACAGCTGGGAGAACTACAGGGGGGTTGACGGACAGCTGGGAGAACTACGGGGGTTGACGGACAGCTGGGAGAACTACAGGGGGTTGACGGACAGCTGGGAGAACTACGGGGGTTGACGGACAGCTGGGAGAACTACAGGGGGTTGACGGACAGCTGGGAGAACTACGGGGGTTGACGGACAGCTGGGAGAACTACGGGGGGGTTGACGGACAGCTGGGAGAACTACGTGGGGGTTGACAGACAGCTGGGAGAACTACGGTGATGTTGACGGACAGCTGGGAGAACTACGGGGGGTTGACGGACAGCTGGGAGACCTACGGGGAACTACGGGGGTTGACGGACAGCTGGCAGAACTACGGGGGTTGACCGACAGCTGGGAGATCTACGGGCGGGTTGACGGACAGCTGGGAGAACTACGGGGGTTGACGGACAGCTGGGAGAACTACGGGGGTTGACGGACAGCTGGGAGAACTACGGGGGGTTGACGGACAGCTGGGAGAACTACGTGGGGGTTGACGGACAGCTGGGAGAACTACGGTGATGTTGACGGACAGCTGGGAGAACTACGGGGGGTTGACGGACAGCTGGGAGAACTACGGGGGTTGACAGACAGCTGAGAGAACTACGGGGGTTGATGGACAGCTGGGAGAACTACGGGGGGTTGACGGACAGCTGGGAGAACTACGGGGGGTTGACGGACAGCTGGGAGAACTACGGGGAACTACGGGGGGTTGACGGACAGCTGGCAGAACTATGGGGGTTGACGGACAGCTGGGAGGTACTACGGGGGGTTAACGGACAGCTGGGAGAACTACGGGGGGTTGACTGACCGTTGGGAGAACTACGGGGGGGTTGACGGACAGCTGGGAGAACTACGGGGGTTGACGGACAGCTGGGAGGTACTACGGGGGGTTAACGGACAGCTGGGAGAACTACGGGCGGGGTTTGACTGACAGCTGGGAGAACTACGGGGGGTTGACGGACAGTTGGGAGAACTACGGGGGTTTACGGACAGCTGGGAGAACTACGGGGGGGTTGACGGACAGCTGGGAGAACTACGGGGGGTTGACGGACAGCTGGGAGAACTACGGGGGGTTGACGGACAGCTGGGAGAACTACGGGGAGTTGACGGACAGCTGGGAGAACTACGGGGAGTTGACGGACAGCTGGGAGAACTACGGGGACGACGGACAGCTGGGGCCAAATTGGAGAGAGGGAAGGAGAGGGAGAAAGAGAGAGAGGGGAAGATAGAGAGAGGAAAAGAAGTGTGACAGAGTAGAGGTGAATGAGGTCCTTGCTCTATCTATTCACAAGTGTTCCCCTTCCTCCTCTCTTCTCTGCTTTCAGCCTGCGCATAGGAACGTCACATAGCTCCGTACAGACGGACGGACGGAGTTTTGGCCAGGAACAATGTGCTGGAAGAGTTGCTGTCTGGTTTACTGCTACTGTTGCTTTGTGTCATTTCTATATGGCTATTTTGTGTTTGTAAAGTGCTGGCAGAAGGGCTTGTGGATTATCCTTGAACAAATTTGAATTGGTAGGGATGAAGATGGACTTAAGCATTATGAAATATCAAACAACAACATCCAAAACATTATCAAATGTTATAAAATATAAAAAGTGTTACAGGTCAGAGGTGAGTAGGGAGACCAATAAAGAAAGGGAGAGCAAAAAACGAATTGGGTGATGCTGGGAACAGCAAAGTGTGACTGGATGATGAAGGGAACAGCAAATAATGACTGGATGATGAAGGGAACAGCAAATAATGACTGGATGATGAAGGGAACAGCAAAGTGTGACTGGATGATGAAGGGAACAGCAAAGAGTGACTGGATGATGAAGGGAACAGCAAATAATGACTGGATGATGAAGGGAACAGCAAAGTGTGACTGGATGATGAAGGGAACAGCAAAGTGTGACTGGATGATGAAGGGAACAGCAAAGTGTGACTGGATGATGAAGGGAACAGCAAATAGTGACTGGATGATGAAGGGAACAGCAAATAGTGACTGGATGATGAAGGGAACAGCAAATAGTGACTGGATGATGAAGGGAACAGCAAATAGTGACTGGATGATGAAGGGAACAGCAAATAATGACTGGATGATGAAGGGAACAGCAAAGTGTGACTGGATGATGAAGGGAACAGCAAATAGTGACTGGATGATGAAGGGAACAGCAAATAATGACTGGATGATGAAGGGAACAGCAAAGTGTGACTGGATGATGAAGGGAACAGCAAAGAGTGACTGGATGATGAAGGGAACAGCAAAGAGTGACTGGATGATGAAGGGAACAGCAAATAGTGACTGGATGATGAAGGGAACAGCAAATAGTGACTGGATGATGAAGGGAACAGCAAATAGTGACTGGATGATGAAGGGAACAGCAAAGAGTGACTGGATGATGAAGGGAACAGCAAATAGTGACTGGATGATGAAGGGAACAGCAAATAGTGACTGGATGATGAAGGGAACAGCAAAGTGTGACTGGATGATGAAGGGAACAGCAAATAGTGACTGGATGATGAAGGGAACAGCAAAGTGTGACTGGATGATGAAGGGAACAGCAAATAGTGACTGGATGATGAAGGGAACAGCAAATAGTGACTGGATGATGAAGGGAACAGCAAATAATGACTGGATGATGAAGGGAACAGCAAATAATGACTGGATGATGAAGGGAACAGCAAATAATGACTGGATGATGAAGGGAACAGCAAAGTGTGACTGGATGATGAAGGGAACAGCAAATAGTGACTGGATGATGAAGGGAACAGCAAATAATGACTGGATGATGAAGGGAACAGCAAAGTGTGACTGGATGATGAAGGGAACAGCAAAGAGTGACTGGATGATGAAGGGAACAGCAAAGAGTGACTGGATGATGAAGGGAACAGCAAATAGTGACTGGATGATGAAGGGAACAGCAAATAGTGACTGGATGATGAAGGGAACAGCAAATAGTGACTGGATGATGAAGGGAACAGCAAAGAGTGACTGGATGATGAAGGGAACAGCAAATAGTGACTGGATGATGAAGGGAACAGCAAATAGTGACTGGATGATGAAGGGAACAGCAAAGTGTGACTGGATGATGAAGGGAACAGCAAATAGTGACTGGATGATGAAGGGAACAGCAAAGTGTGACTGGATGATGAAGGGAACAGCAAATAGTGACTGGATGATGAAGGGAACAGCAAATAGTGACTGGATGATGAAGGGAACAGCAAATAATGACTGGATGATGAAGGGAACAGCAAATAATGACTGGATGATGAAGGGAACAGCAAAGTGTGACTGGATGATGAAGGGAACAGCCAAGTGTGACTGGATGATGAAGGGAACAGCAAAGAGTGACTGGATTATGAAGGGAACAGCAAAGAGTGACTGGATGATGAAGGGAACAGCAAAGAGTGACTGGATGATGAAGGGAACAGCAAAGAGTGACTGGATTATGAAGGGAACAGCAAAGAGTGACTGGATGATGAAGGGAACAGCAAAGAGTGACTGGATGATGAAGGGAACAGCAAAGAGTGACTGGATGATGAAGGGAACAGCAAAGTGCAGTGTCACCCTCTCTCTCTTCTTTTGTCTCTCAGCACAGCGTCACTAATCCACTGGTCAAACAACAGCTTCTCCCACTAAATTGAAAAGTCTTGATCCATAGGGGCCAGCTAGATGGAGGGATGGATGGAGGGAGGAATGGATGGAGGGATGGATGGAGGGAGGAATGGATGGAGGGATGGATGGAGGGAGGGAGGGAGGGAGGGAGGGAGGGAGGGAGGGAGGGAGGGAGGGAGGGAGGGAGGGAGGGAGGGAGGGAGGGAGGGAGGGAGGGAGGGAGGGAGGGAGGGAGGGAGGGAGGGAGGGAGGAATGGATGGAGGGATGGATGGATGGATGGAGGGAGGAATGGATGGAGGGATGGATGGAGGGAGGAATGGATGGAGGGATGGATGGAGGGAGGAATGGATGGAGGGATGGATGGAGGAAAGGAATGGATGGAGGGATGGATGGATGGAGGGAGGAATGGATGGAGGAATGGATGGAGGGATGGATGGAGGGATGGATGGATGGAGGGATAAAGCACTGTGATTAAGATGTTATTAATGGGTCCATAGGAGCTGCTGGATGGCTTTAATCAGTGTCTGCACTGGGGTTAATCCCATAGCCTGCCTTTAAGCTGGGGATAACACTGTGATCCTCCACTCCCTCAATCCTCCTCATTCTCGCCTCTTTCTCTCCTTGCCTCTTGGGTTACAGCGTCACATACAAGGCAGGGAGAAGAAAGGTAAAGAAGGAGGGGAGGAGAGAGAAAGATGAGAAGGGGGAAGAGGAGGAGGGGAGATAGGGAAAGAGGAGGGGAGGAGAGAGAATGATGAGAAGAGGAAAGAGGAGGAGGGGAGATAGGGAAAGAGGAGGGGAGGAGAGAGAAAGATGAGAAGGGGAAAGAGGGGAAAAGAGTAGGAGGGGAGATAGGGAAAGAGGAGGGGAGGAGAGAGAAAGATGAGAAGGAGAAAGAGGGGAAAAGAGGAGGAGGGGAGATAGGGAAAGAGGAGGAGAGGAGAGAGAAAGATGAAAAGGAGAAAGAGGGGAAAAGAGTAGGAGGGGAGATAGGTAAAGAGGAGGGGAGGAGAGAGAAAGATGAGAAGAGGAAAAGAGGAGGGGGATAGGGAAAGAGGAGGGGAGGGGAGAGAAAGATGAGAAGGAGAAAGAGGAGAAAAGAGGAGGAGGGGAGATAGGGAAAGAGGAGGGGGGGAGAGAAAGATGAGAAAGGGAAAAGAGGAGGGGAGGAGAGAGAAAGATGAGAAGGAGAAAGTGGGGAAAAGGGGAGGAGGGGAGATACGGAAAGAGGAGGGGAGGAGAGAGAAAGATTAGAAGGAGAAAGAGGAGGAGGGGAGATAGGGAAAGAGGAGGGGAGGAGAGAGAAAAATTAGAAGGGGAAAGAGGGGAAAAGAGGAGGAGGGGAGATAGACAAAGAGGAGGGGAGGAGAGAGAAAGATGAGAAGGGGAAAAGAGGAGGTGTAGATAGGGAAAGAGGAGGGGAGGGGAGAGAAAGATGAGAAGGAGAAAGAGGAGAAAAGAGGAAGAGGGGAGATAGGGAAAGAGGAGGGGGGGAGAAAGATGAGAAAGGGTAAAGAGGAGGGGAGGAGAGAGAAAGATGAGAAGGAGAAAGAGGGGAAAAGGGGAGGAGGGGAGATACAGAAAGAGGAGGGGAGGAGAGAGAAAGATTAGAAGGAGAAAGAGGAGGAGGGGAGATAGGGAAATAGGAGGGAGGAAAGAGAAAAATTAGAAGGGGAAAGAGGGGAAAAGAGGAGGAGGGGAGATAGAGAAAGAGGAGGGGAGGAGAGAGAAATATGAGAAGGGGAAAGAGGGGAAAGAGGAGGAGGGAGATAGGGAAAGAGGAGGGGAGGAGAGAGAAAGATGGGGTGAAAGAGGGGGAAAGAGGAGGAGGAGAGATAGGGAAAGAGGAGGGGAGGAGAGAGAAATATGAGAAGGGGAAAGAGGGGAAAGAGGAGGAGGGAGATAGGGAAAGAGGAGGGGAGGAGAGAGAAAGATGAGGAGAAAGAGGGGAAAAGAGGAGGAGGGGAGATGGGGAGGAGAAAGAAAGATGAAAATGAGAAAGAGGGGAAAAGATGAGGAGGGGAGATAGGGAAATAGGAGGGGAGGAGAGAGAATGATGAGAAGGGGAAAAGAGGAGGAGGGGAGATAGGGAAAGAGGGGGGGAGAAAGATGAGAAGGGGAAAAGAGGAGGAGGGGAGATAGGGAAAGAGGAGGGGAGGAGAGAGAAAGATGAGAAGGAGAAAGAGGGGAAAAGAGAAGGAGGGGAGATAGGGAAAGAGGAGGGGAGGAGGAAGACAGATTAGAAGGAGAAAGAGGGTAAAAGAGGAGGAGGGGAGATAGGGAAAGAGGAGGGAGGAGAGAGAAAGATTAGAAGGAGAAAGAGGGGAAAAGAGGAGGCGGGGAGATAGGGAAAGAGGAGGGGAGGAGAGAGAAGTTGAGAAGGGAAAAGAGGAGGAGGGGAGATAGGGAGAGAGGAGGTGAGGAGAGAGAAAGATGGGGTGAAAGAGGGGAAAAGAGGAGAGGGGAGATACGGAAAGAGGAAGGGAGGAGAGAGAAAGATGAGAAGGAGAAAGAGGGTAAAAGAGTAGGAGGGGAGATACAGAAAGCGGAAGGGAGGGAGGAGAGAGAAAGATGAGAAGGGGAAAGAGGAGGGTAGGGGAGAAGAGAGAAAGATGAGAAGGGGAAAGAGGGGGAAGGAGGAGGGGAGATAGGGAAAGAGGAGGGGAGGAGAGAGAAAGATGAGAAGGGGAAAGAGGAGGAGGGGAAATAGGGAAAGAGGGGAGGAGAGAGAAAGATGAGAAGGGGAAAGAGGAGGAGGGGACGTAGGGAAAGAGGAGGGGAGGAGAGAGAAAGATGAGAAGGGGAAAAGAGGAGGAGGGGAGATAGGGAATGAGGAGGGGAGGAGAGAGAAAGATGAGAAGGGGAAAAGAGGAGGAGGGAAGATGGGGAAAGAGGAGGGGAGGAGAGAGAAAGATGAGAAGGAGAAAGAGGGGAAAAGAGGAGGAGGGGAGACAGGGAAAGAGGAGGGGAGGAGAGAAAAAGATGAGAAGGAGAAAGAGGGGAAAGAGGAGGAGGGGAGATAGGGAAAGAGGAGAGGGGGAGTGAAAGATTAGAAGGGGAAGAGGAGGAGGGGAGATAGGGAAAGAGGAGGGTAGGGGAGAGAAAGATGAGAAGGAGAAAGAGGAGAAAAGAGGAGGAGGGAAGATAGGGAAAGAGGAGGGGAGGAGAGAGAAAGATGATAAGGAGAAAGAGGGTAAAAGAGGAGGAGGGGAGATACGGAAAGAGGAAGGGAGGAGAGAGAAAGATTAGAAGGAGAAAGAGGGGAAAAGAGGAGGCGGGGAGATAGGGAAAGAGAAGGGGAGGAGAGGAGAGAGAAAGATGAGAAGGAGAAAGAGGGGAAAAGAGGAGGAGGGGAGATACGGAAAGAGGAAGGGATGAGAGAGAAAGATGAGAAGGAGAAAGAGGGTAAAAGAGGAGGAGGGGAGATACGGAAAGAGGAAGGGAGAAGAGAGAAAGATGATAAGGAGAAAGAGGGTAAAAGAGGAGGAGGGGAGATACGGAAAGAGGAAGGGAGGAGAGAGAAAGATTAGAAGGAGAAAGAGGGGAAAAGAGGAGGCGGGGAGATAGGGAAAGAGGAGGGGAGGAGAGAGAAGATGAGAAGGGGAAAAGAGGAGGGGGGAGATAGAGAAAGAGGAGGGGAGGAGAGAGAAAGATGAGAAGGGGAAAGAGGGGAAAAGAGGAGGGGGAGATAGGGAAAGAGGAGGGGAGGAGAGGAGAGAGAAAGATGAGAAGGAGAAAGAGGGGAAAAGAGGAGGAGGGGAGATACGGAAAGAGGAAGGGATGAGAGAGAAAGATGAGAAGGAGAAAGAGGGTAAAAGAGGAGGAGGGGAGATACAGAAAGAGGCAGGGAGGAGAGAGAAAGATTAGAAGGAGAAAGAGGGGAAAAGAGGAGGCGGGGAGATAGGGAAAGAGGAGGGGAGGAGAGAGAAGATGAGAAGGGGAAAGAGGAGGAGGGGAGATAGGGAAAGAGGAGGAGAGGAGAGGAGAGAGAAAGATTAGAAGGAGAAAGAGGGGAAAAGAGGAGGCGGGGAGATAGGGAAAGAGGAGGTGAGGAGAGAGAAAGATGGGGTGAAAGAGGGGAAAAGAGGAGGAGGGGAGATAGGGAAAGAGGAGGGGAGGAGAGAGAAAGATGAGGAGAAAGAGGGGAAAAGAGGAGGAGGGGAGATAGGGAGAGAGGAGGGGAGGAGAAAGAAAGATGAAAAGGAGAAAGAGGGGAAAAGAGGAGGAGGGGAGATAGGGAAATAGGAGGGGAGGAGAGAGAATGATGAGAAGGGGAAAAGAGGAGGAGGGGAGATAGGGAAAGAGGGGGGGAGAAAGATGAGAAGGGGAAAAGAGGAGGAGGGGAGATAGGGAAAGAGGAGGGGAGGAGAGAGAAAGATGAGAAGGAGAAAGAGGGGAAAAGAGAAGGAGGGGAGATAGGGAAAGAGGAGGGGAGGAGGAAGAAAGATTAGAAGGAGAAAGAGGGGAAAAGAGGAGGAGGGGAGATAGGGAAAGAGGAGGGGCGGAGAGAGAAAGATGAGGAGAAAGAGGGTAAAAGAGGAGGAGGGGAGATACGGAAAGAGGAAGGGAGGAGAGAGAAAGATTAGAAGGAGAAAGAGGGGAAAAGAGGAGGCGGGGAGATAGGGAAAGAGGAGGGGAGGAAAGAGAAAGATGAAAAGGAGAAAGAGGGGAAAAGAGGAGGAGGGGAGATAGGGAAAGAGGAGGGGAGGAGAGAGAATGATGAGAAGGGGAAAGAGGAGGAGGGGAGATGGGGAAAGAGGAGGGGAGGAGAGAGAAAGATGAGAAGGGGAAAGAGGGGGAAAGAGGAGGAGGGAGATAGGGAAAGAGGAGGGGAGGAGAGAGAAAGATGAGAAGGGGAAAGAGGGGGAAAGAGGAGGAGGGGAGATAGGGAAAGAGGAGGGGAGGAGAGAGAAAGATGAGAAGGGGAAAGAGGGGGAAAGAGGAGGAGGGGAGATAGGGAAAGAGGAGGGGAGGAGAGAGAAAGATGAGAAGGGGAAAGAGGGGGAAAGAGGAGGAGGGGAGATAGGGAAAGAGGAGGGGGAGGAGAGAGAAAGATGAGAATGGGAAAGAGGGGGAAAGAGGAGGAGGGGAGATAGGAAAAGAGGAGGTGATGAGAGAGAAACTGAACTCTTTTGATTGGAGCATGCAGTGCATACAGTTTCTCTAGAGCAGTTTTTCTAATACTGGTACTGTACCTCCTAAGTATGCTCATTTTCTACCAAGGGGAAAGAGGGGGAAAGAGGAGGAGGGGAGATAGGGAAAGAGGAGGGGAGGAGAGAGAAAGATGAGAAGGGGAAAGAGGGGGAAAGAGAAGGGGAGGAGAGGCAAGAGAAAGGAATGTAGCGGTGGAAGAGGTGGAGAGGGTCCTGAAACTGAGATGGCTGGGACCAAAAGGAGCATATGGGGAGAGAAAGAAAGAGGGATAGATCTAGGGAGGAAGAAAGAGGGGAAAGAAAGAGGCAAACAATAAAGGAACAGCGGAGGCAGGATGAGGTTGGCACGGGGAGAAGGTGTGAGGTAGAAGGAGGTGTGGGGCTAGGAGAGGAGGTGTGGGAGGGAGGGAGGAGATGTGGAGGTCTGAGGGGGAGGAGAGGAGGCGGTGTGAGGGGGAGTAGGAGGTGTGGGGAGAGGAGGTGGAGGTGTGGGGGTGGAGGTGTGAGGGGGAGAGGAGAAGAGGTATGAGAGGGAGTTGAGGTGGAGATGTGAGGGTGAGGAGAGGAGGTGTGAGGGGAGAAGAGGAGGAGATGTGGGGGAGGCAAGTTGTAGATATTAGGGGGAGGAGAAGAGGTGGTGTGAGTGGGAGGAGAGGAGGAGGTGTGGGGGGAGGAGAGGAGGTGTGGGGGATGTGTGAGGGGAGGAGAGGAGGAGGTGTGGGGGGAGGAGGTGGTGTGGGGGGAGAAGAGGAGGTGTGAGGGGGAGGCGAGGAGAGGAGGAGGTTGGCATTGGGAGGAGAGGAGGAGGTGTGAGGGGGAAGAAATGAGGAGGTGTGAGGGAGAGGAGAGGAGAAGGTTGGCATGGGGAGGAGAGGTAAGGTGTGAGGGGGAGGAACATTTCAATTAAATAGATCTGCCAAAGTAATAGCCTAAACTCCATAGAGTCAGAATTAATCGTATGTATGTCATGAACTGGGCTTGATACCAATTAACTCTACTTACTCACTATACACGGATGTGTGAAGGGAGGAGAGGTGAGGTGTGGAGGGAGGCGAGTTGGAGGTATTAGGTAGAGGAGAGGAGGAGGTGTGAGTGGGAGATGAGGAGGAGGTGTGGGGGGAGAGGAGGGGAGGTGTGGGGAGAGAAGAGGAGGATATGTGGGGGAGGCGAGTTGGAGGTATTAGGTGGAGGAGAGGAGGAGGTGTGAGGGGGAGAAGAGGAGGTGTGGGGGAGGTGTGGGGGAGGCGAGTTGGAGGTCTAAGGTAACACCAAGTAATTTAGTCTCCTCAATTTGTTCATCAGCCACACCATTCATTACTAGATTACACTAAGGTATAGAATTTAGGGAATGATTTGTGCCAAATACAATGTTTTTCATTTTAGAGCTGTTCAGGACCAGCTCATTACTGGCCCCTATTCCAAAACTGACTGCAACTCTTTGTTAACTTCATGACGCTACCCATCCCTTAAGCGGGATAATTGTCATCAGCAACCTCTGAATAGCATAGCACCACAGTCAAATAATATTACTAAAAAGGTTCTTATTCATGAAATCACAAGTGCAATATTGCAAAACCCAGCATAGCCTTTTGTTAATTCACCTGCCGTCTCAGATTTTGCAGATTTTACAGCGAAAGCAATCCAAGTGTTTGTTGTAAGTTTATCGATCGCATGACAAAACATTAAGTACACTTAGCATCAGGTAGCTTGGTCACGAAAATCAGAAAAGCAATCAAATTAATAATTTACCTTTGATGAACTTCGGATGTTTTCACTCACGAGACTCCCAGTTACACAACAAATGTTCCTTTTGTTCCATAAAGATTATTTTTATATCCAAAATACCTCTGTTTGTTCGGCGCATTATGTTCAGAAATCCACAGGAAGGAGAGGTCACGACAACGCAGACAAATTCCAAATAATATCCGTAATGTCCACAGAAACATGTCAAACGTTTTTTATAGTCAATCCTCAGGTTGTTTTTAAAAGATTAAAGCCATAATATATCAACCGCAAATGTTTTTCACTGTAGGAGAGGGAAAAACAATAGCTGTCCAAAATTTTGCACGAGCGAAACTCATGTGACCACCTGACGCGATCTTTCTGGCTCATTTTTCAAAATGAAAGCCTGAAACTACGTCTGAAGACTGTTGACACTTTGAGGAAGCAATAGGGAAAGGAATCTGGTTAATATCTCTTTAAATGGAGCAATGGGAGGCTATGGAACATGGAGTTTTCAAAATAGAAGCCACTTCCTGGTTTGATTTTTCTCAGGGTTTCACCTGCAATATCAGTTCTGTTATACTCACAGACAATATTTTGACCTTTTTGGAAACTTTAGAGTGTTTTCTATCCTAATCTGTGAATTATATGCATATTCTAGCCTCTGGTCCTGAGACACACAAAGACTGAAAACAACCACCCACAAAACACAATTGAAAACAGACTACCTGTCACGAATATTACCGAAGGTGGCTCCCCTTCTTGTTCGGGTGGCGCTCGGCGGTCGTCATCGCCGGTCTACTAGCTGCCACCGATCCTTTGTTCCGTGTTCGTTTGGTTTTATCTATTGGTTTCACCTGTTCATTGCTTGGTTGTTAGGGTGGTGTTATTTAAGTTAGTTTAGCCCGCTTCTGTTTGTGCGGGCTTGTTCTACTGTATGTCTGAGAGGTGATCGTGTTTTTGTTGGGTTTTCTCACTGTCCTAGTATTTTCACATCAGGGGACTATTTTGTTTTATAGTTACGCCTGTGTTGGGTTACTATTTTTGTTCCTGTATAATTTTGGACATTAAAGCGTGTTTTTCCCGAATCCTTTTGCTCTCTGCGCCTGACTCCACACCCATTCACTCATTGAGCGTTACACTACCTAAATATGGTTCTCAATCAGGGACAACGATTGACAGCTGCCTCTGATTGAGAACCATACCAGGCCAAACACAGAAATAGAAAATCATAGATAAACGAACATAGAAAACCCACCCAACTCACGCCCTGACCATACTAAAACAAAAGACCAAACAAAGGAACTATGGTCAGAACGTGACACCATCTCTTTCAACCACACAGTTTTTCAGTTCCTCATCGATCCATGGACCCTTCACAGTTCTAAAAGTCTGTTTCTTCTATCAATAACTGGAAGAGGCAATTAAATACATGTATCAAGTGCAGCGTCTGGATGCTCCTTATTAATCACCTCAGACCAACAAATATTTTCAACCACATCCACATAAGACTCACAGCTAAATCTTTTGTATGATCTCTTATACACTATTTTAGGTCCAGCTTTTGGAACTTTGGCTTTCCTGGATATAGCCACTATATTGTGATCACAGCATCCAATGGGTACAGATAAAGCTTCAGAACAAAGTTCTACAGTATTAGTAAACATGTGATTAATACATGTGGATGATCTTGTCCCTGTAGTGTTTGTGAACACCCTGGTGGATGAATGAATAACCTAAAAAGCTTCCTCTTGACAGACAGCTTGATGAAAACCAGTCAATATTCAGGTCCCCAAGAAAGTAGACCTCTCTCTTTACATCACATACACTATTAAGCATTTCACACAAATTATTTAGATACTGACTATTAGCACTTGGTGGCCTATAGCAACAGGAGGTGTGAGGGAGGATGAGGAGGTATGCGGGGGAGGAGAGGAGGAGGTGTGAGGGGCAGGTGAGGAGGAGGTGAGAGGGGAGGAGAGGAGGAGGTGATAGGGGAAGAGGAAGAGATGTGAGAGGGAGGAGGAGGTGTGAGGGGGGAGGAGGAGGTTGGCGTGTGGAGGAGAGGAGGAGGTTGGCATGGGGAGAAGCGGAGGAGGGGTGAGGGGGAGAAGGAGGTGTGAGAGGAGGAGAGGAGGTGGGAGAAGAGGAGGAGGGGGAGGAGAGGAGGAGGTGTGAAGGATAGGAGAGGAGGAGGTGTGAGGAGAGGAGGAGATGTGAGGGGGAGGAGAGGAGGAGGTTGGCATGGGGAGGAGAGAAGGAGGTGTGAGGGGGAGGCAAGGAGGTTGGCTTTGGGAGGAGAGGCGGAGGTGTGAGGGGGAGGCAAGGAGGTTGGCTTTGGGAGGAGAGGAGGAGGTGTGAGGGGGAGGCGAGGAGGTTGGCTTTGGGAGGAGAGGCGGAGTTGTGGGGGGAGGCGAGGAGAGGAGGAGGTTGGCATTGGGAGGAGAGGAGGAGGTGTGAGGGGGAAGAAATGAGGAGGTGTGAGGGAGAGGAGAGGAGAAGGTTGGCATGGGGAGGAGAGGTAAGGTGTGAGGGGGGAGGAACATTTCAATTAAATAGATCTGCCAAAGTAATAGCCTAAACTCCATGGAGTCAGAATTAATCGTATGTATGTCATGAACTGGGCTTGATACCAATTAACTCTACTTACTCACTATACACAAGCTATTACATCACCAAACAACTCCAACAACACTTTTGGTTCCTGAACAGGAGTCAACCACTAGACAATTCTTCCTGTACATAAACAACCATGTTCACCTCTTCAAGTACAGTACAATGACACGGGAGTATTTCAGTACGGCTAGTGAGGGGGGGAGGGGGGGAATGGCCTAGAGCTAGATGCCAAAAGAAACGTCAAGAAAGAGCTGGTATGGGGGGGGTAGAAAAAGAGCAGATTGGTGGACTTAATACGTATGTGAGTGGATATAAAAGGTGATATTGTGATCTGGAATAAGGGGGTGGGGTCCTTCCCCTCCCAGAGCTCTGTGAGAATTACTAGGGTGTCAGAGTTAAAGAGATTCTAATAGGTTCTTGGTGCTGTTCTGTTTACCCTGGCCTGGCCCCCCCTCCTCGCGCCCACCGCTTTGGGGAAGTTGCCCAGCTTTGACGCTCCCACAATGGGGCGAGTGGAGCGACAGATGGGGGTCTCTTTGGAGCCAGGGCACAAAAAGAAGGCAAGGCAGGAGGGCCCGGAGAGGGGGGGCTCAAAGGGAGTTTTCTCTCTTTTCAGATATTATGCAAGGAGTCACGTAGTGTAGGCTAAGCCAAGTGTTCTCTTGGTCTGCTTGTGTCGGCTTTGCGAAGGGAGTGCTGTCTTGTCTAGTCCTTTTTCGGAGCAGGGAAGTCATGGAGGTCATGGGGGTCATTGAACTGTCCTCCAGGGTCAAGGCCACTGTGTCCTTTGAGCTTTCTTGTTACATACGCTGTTGATTCTCTGGCCAATCAATGTTGGTCGCTGATAAGAATTCCAAAAGGCTGGGTGAGCTTGAAGTCCTTTATCTGCTCCACTTTACTCAGACTTAAAATGAATAGGTCAAGTTAGTTTGAGAGAACATTCAATGGGTGAGTTTAGTTGTACTCTGAACATAAGTGATTCATTTGTAGTGTTTTGTAAGCATAACCAGAGCTGTATGGGAGCAGTGCATCAGGGAACCCATGGTGATTGATGAAGAAGAGGGGAAGGAGGAGGAAAGGAGAGGAGGAGAAGTGCTGGGAGAGGGTAGAGTAGGACTTTGTGAGGGACGAGTTATCTATCCAATATGGAGATGTATGTGCCATCCCAATTTGTAAGTCGCTCTGGATAAGAGCGTCTGCTAAATGACTTAAATGTAAATGTAAATGTATGGGTAAACCACTTCTCCAATGTTTTGGGCCCTATAACAAAGAATAAACAACAACAAACATATACATGAACAAAAACAATTCATTAAAGACTACCAGAACCCACTGGATTCTCCAATTACATTGAATGAACTACAGGACAAAATACAAACCCTCCAACCCAAAAAGGTCTGTGGTGTTGATGGCATCCTTAATGAAATGATCAAATATACAGACCACAAATTCATATCGGCTATACATTAAACTCTTTAACATCATCCTTAGCTATGGCATCTTCCCCAATGTTTGGAACCAAGGACTGATCACCCCAATCCACAAAAGTGGAGACAAATTTTACTCAAGTAACTACAATCGGATATGCATCAACAGCAACCTTGGGAAAATCCTCTACGTTGTCATTAACAGCAGACTCGTACATTTCCTCAGTGAAAACAATGTACTGAGAAAATGTAGAATTGGCATTTTACCAAATTACAGTACAACAGACGATGTATTCACCCTGCAAACACTAGTTGACAAACTAACCAAAACAAAGGCAAAGTCTTCTCATGCTTTGTTGATTTCAAAAAAGCTTTGGATTCAATTTAGCATGAGGGTTTGCTATATAAATTGATGGAAAGTGGCGTTGGGGGAAAACATACGACATTATTAAATCCATGTGCACATACAAAAAGTGTCCGGTTAAAATTGGCATAAAACACTAATATTTCTTCCCGCAGGGCCGTGGGGTGAGACAGGGATGCAGCTTAAGCCCCATCCTCTTCAACATGTATATCAACGAATTGGTGAGGGCACTAGAACAGTCTGCAACACCCGGCCTCACCCTACTACAATCTGAAGTCAAATGTCTACTGTTTGCTGAGGATCTGGTGCTACTGTCCCCAACCAAGGAGAGCTTTCAGCAGCACCTAGATCTTCTGCACAGATTCTGTCAGACTTGGGCCCTGACGATAAATCTCAGCAAGACCAGAATAATGGTGTTCTAAAAAAGGTCCGGTTGACAGGACCACAAAAACAAATTCCATCTAGACACCATTACCCTAGAGCAGTGGTTCCCAAATGTTTATAGTCCCGTACCCCTTCAAACAACCAACCTCCAGCTGTGTACCCCCTCTAGCACCAGGGTCAGCGTACTCTCAAATGTTGTTTTTGCCATCATTATAAGCCTGCCACACACACACTATACGATAGATTTATTAAATTCTACAATCACCTAAAATGAAGCGATTCCCAAACCTTCCAAAACAAAGCCATCACCTACAGAGAGATGAACATAGAGTCCCCTAAGCAAGCTGGTCCTGGGACTCTGTTCACAAACACAAACAGACCCCACAAAGCCCTAGTACAACAACACAATTAAACCCAACCAAGTCATGAAAAAACTAAAAGATAAATACTTTACACATTGGAAACCCCCAAAGCAAACTAGAATGCTATTTGGCCCTACACAGAGAGTACACCTGACCACTGTTACTGACCCAAACTTAAGGAAAGCTTTGACTATGTACAGACTCAGTGAGCATAGCCTTGCTATTGAGAAAGGCCGCTGTAGGCAGACATGGCTCTCAAAAGAAGACAGGCTATGTGCACACTGCCCACAAAATGAGGTGGCAATTGAGCTGCACTTCCCAACCTCCTGCCAAATGTATGACCATATTAGAGACACATATTTCCCTCAGATTACACAGATCCACAAAGAATTTGAAAACAAACCCAATTTTGATCAACTATTTGGTGAAATACCAGTGTGCCATCACAACAGCAAGATTTGAAGACCTGTTTCCACAAGAAAAGGACAACCAGTGAAGAACAATTAGCATTTTAAATACAACCCATATTTATGTTTATTTATTTTCCCTTTTGTACTTTAACTATTTGCAAATAATATGACATTTGAAATGTATTTATTCCTTTTGAACTTTTGTGAGTGTAATGTTTACTGTTAATCTTTACTGTTTATTTAACTTTTTATTATTTACTTGACCTGCTTTGACAATGTTGATATATGTTTCCCATGCCAATAAAGCCCTTAAACTGAAATTGAAATTGGTGGGAGTGATTGAGAGAGTGAAGGAGGAGGAGAATAGGAAAGGGAGGGGAGGGCAGAGGGAGGGATGGGGCACAGGAGCAACAGATGGGGTCTATTTTGGGAGTTCAGCTCAGGTTGTAAACGTTCTGTTGATAACATCTGTCCGTCTGTCCATCTGCTACTTTCACAACACTGTTTACATACAGGAGAACACTAGTTAGTTTAGCAGAGCCTCGTCAATTAGAGCGGAAACCCCAATAGTGGTAAATTTAGAACGACAGAAGAAGCCAATAGTGGTAAATTTAGAACTACAGAAGAAGCCAATAGTGGCCATTTTTAACTCTGTTAAATAGACTAGAGATCATATAATAACTGGTTCAACTGTTGTGGAATATTATTTGAAAATGTCATTCACTGCAATGTCTCATTTTGTGAGGATTTATGCTTCTATGTTTTATTTCTGAATATAGCTAAATGATAAATAGTTTCCTTGAAGCTCTCCCCGGATTACATTGACTCTGTACCGGTACCCCCTTTATATAGCCTCTCCCCGGGTTACATTGACTCTGTACCGGTACCCCCTGTATATAGCCTCTCCCCGGGTTACATTGACTCTGTACCGGTACCCCCTGTATATAGCCTCTCCCCGGGTTACATTGACTCTGTACCGGTACCCCCTGTATATAGCCTCTCCCCGGGTATCATTGACTCTGTACCGGTACCCCCTGTATATAGCCTCTCCCCGGGTATCATTGACTCTGTACCGGTACCCCCTGTATATAGCCTCTCACCGGGTATCATTGACTCTGTACCGGTACCCCCTGTATATAGCCTCTCCCCGGGTTACATTGACTCTGTACCGGTACCCCCTGTATATAGCCTCTCCCCGGGTTACATTGACTCTGTACCGGTACCCCCTGTATATAGCCTCTCCCCGGGTTACATTGACTCTGTACCGGTACCCCCTGTATATAGCCTCTCCCCGGGTATCATTGACTCTGTACCGGTACCCCCTGTATATAGCCTCTCCCCGGGTATCATTGACTCTGTACCGGTACCCCCTGTATATAGCCTCTCACCGGGTATCATTGACTCTGTACCGCCTCTCCCGGGTACCCCTGTATATAGCCTCTCCCCGGGTTACATTGACTCTGTACCGGTACCCCCTGTATATAGCCTCTCCCCGGGTTACATTGACTCTGTACCGGTACCCCCTGTATATAGCCTCTCCCCGGGTTACATTGACTCTGTACCGGTACCCCCTGTATATAGCCTCTCCCCGGGTATCATTGACTCTGTACATTGACTCTGGTACCCCCCCTGTATATAGCCTCTCCCCGGGTATCATTGACTCTGTACCGGTACCCCCTGTATATAGCCTCTCCCCGGGTATCATTGACTCTGTACCGGTACCCCCTGTATATAGCCTCTCCCCAGGTATCATTGACTCTGTA